>NC_088399.1:47998919-48293919 GCF_034236695.1 Oncorhynchus nerka
ATACAGACCTTTAACCTCTACAACCTCTACTGTCTCTAAGCCCTGAGCACCACTGACCCAGTTACAGACCTAAAACCTCTACAACCTCTACTGTCTCTAAGCCCTGAGCCCCACTGACCCAGTTACAGACCTAAAACCTCTACAACCTCTACTGTCTCTAAGCCCTGAGCACCACTGACCCAGTTACAGACCTAAAACCTCTACAACCTCTACTGTCTCTAAGCCCTGAGCCCCACTGACCCAGTTACAGACCTAAAACCTCTACAACCTCTACTGTCTCTAAGCCCTGAGCACCAATGACCCAGTTACAGACCTAAAACCTCGACAACCTCTACTGTCTCTAAGCCCTGAGCACCACTGATCCAGTTACAGACCTAAAACCTCTACAACCTCTACTGTCTCTAAACCCTGAGCACCACTGACCCAGTTACAGACGTAAAATCTCTACAACCTCTACTATCTCTAAGCCCTGAGCACCACTGACCTAGATACAGACCTAAAACCTCTACAACCTCTACTGTCTCTAAGCCCTGAGCACCACTGACCCAGTTACAGACCTAAAACCTCTACAACCTCTACTGTCTCTAAGCCCTGAGCACCACTGACCCAGTTACAGACCTAAAACCTCTACAACCTCTACTGTCTCTAAGCCCTGAGCACCACTGACCCAGTTACAGACCTTTAACCTCGACAACCTCTACTGTTTCTAAGCCCTGAGCCCCACTGACCCAGTTACAGACCTAAAACCGTTTCAACCTCTACTGTCTCTAAGCCCTGAGCACCACTGACCCAGTTACAGACCTAAAACCTCGACAACCTCTACTGTCTCTAAGCCCTGAGCCCCACTGACCCAGTTACAGACCTAAAACCTCTACAACCTCTACTGTCTCTAAGCCCTGAGCACCACTGACCCAGTTACAGACCTTTAACCTCTACAACCTCTACTGTCCCTAAGCCCTGAGCACCACTGACCCAGTTACAGACCTTTAACCTCGACAACCTCTACTGTCTCTAAGCCCTGAGCACCACTGACCCAGTTACAGACCTAAAACCTCGACAACCTCTACTGTCTCTAAGCCCTGAGCACCACTGACCCAGTTACAGACCTTTAACCTCGACAACCTCTACTGTCTCTAAGCCCTGAGCACCACTGACCCAGTTACAGACCTTTAACCTCTACAACCTCTACTGTCTCTAAGCCCTGAGCACCACTGACCCAGTTACAGACCTAAAACCTCTACAACCTCTACTGTCTCTAAGCCCTGAGCACCACTGACCCAGTTACAGACCTAAAACCTCTACAACCTCTACTGTCTCTAAGCCCTGAGCACCACTGACCCAGATACAGACCTTTAACCTCTAAAACCTCTACTGTCTCTAAGCCCTGAGCACCACTGACCCAGTTACAGACCTAAAACCTCTACAACCTCTACTGTCTCTAAGCCCTGAGCACCACTGACCCAGTTACAGACCTAAAACCTCTACAACCTCTACTGTCTCTAAGCCCTGAGCACCACTGACCCAGTTACAGACCTAAAACCTCTACAACCTCTACTGTCTCTAAGCCCTGAGCCCCACTGACCCAGTTACAGACCTAAAACCTCTACAACCTCTACTGTCTCTAAGCCCTGAGCACCACTGACCCAGTTACAGACCTAAAACCTCTACAACCTCTACTGTCTCTAAGCCCTGAGCCCCACTGACCCAGTTACAGACCTAAAACCTCTACAACCTCTACTGTCTCTAAGCCCTGAGCACCACTGACCCAGTTACAGACCTAAAACCTCTACAACCTCTACTGTCTCTAAGCCCTGAGCACCACTGACCCAGTTACAGACCTAAAACCTCGACAACCTCTACTGTCTCTAAGCCCTGAGCACCACTGACCCAGTTACAGACCTAAAACCTCTACAACCTCTACTGTCTCTAAGCCCTGAGCACCACTGACCCAGTTACAGACCTAAAACCTCTACAACCTCTACTGTCTCTAAGCCCTGAGCACCACTGACCCAGTTACAGACCTTTAACCTCTACAACCTCTACTGTCTCTAAGCCCTGAGCACCACTGACCCAGTTACAGACCTAAAACCTCTACAACCTCTACTGTCTCTAAGCCCTGAGCACCACTGACCCAGTTACAGACCTAAAACCTCTACAACCTCTACTGTCTCTAAGCCCTGAGCACCACTGACCCAGTTACAGACCTAAAACCTCTACAACCTCTACTGTCTCTAAGCCCTGAGCACCACTGACCCAGTTACAGACCTTTAACCTCGACAACCTCTACTGTTTCTAAGCCCTGAGCCCCACTGACCCATTTACAGACCTAAAACCGTTTCAACCTCTACTGTCTCTAAGCCCTGAGCACCACTGACCCAGTTACAGACCTAAAACCTCGACAACCTCTACTGTCTCTAAGCCCTGAGCACCACTGACCCAGTTACAGACCTTTAACCTCTACAACCTCTACTGTCCCTAAGCCCTGAGCACCACTGACCCAGTTACAGACCTTTAACCTCGACAACCTCTACTGTCTCTAAGCCCTGAGCACCACTGACCCAGTTACAGACCTAAAACCTCGACAACCTCTACTGTCTCTAAGCCCTGAGCACCACTGACCCAGTTACAGACCTTTAACCTCGACAACCTCTACTGTCTCTAAGCCCTGAGCACCACTGACCTAGATACAGACCTTTAACCTCTACAACCTCTACTGTCTCTAAGCCCTGAGCACCACTGACCCAGTTACAGACCTAAAACCTCTACAACCTCTACTGTCTCTAAGCCCTGAGCACCAATGACCCAGTTACAGACCTAAAACCTCGACAACCTCTACTGTCTCTAAGCCCTGAGCACCACTGATCCAGTTACAGACCTAAAACCTCTACAACCTCTACTGTCTCTAAACCCTGAGCACCACTGACCCAGTTACAGACGTAAAACCTCCACAACCTCTACTGTCTCTAAGCCCTGAGCACCACTGACCTAGATACAGACCTTTAACCTCTACAACCTCTACTGTCTCTAAGCCCTGAGCACCACTGACCCAGTTACAGACCTAAAACCTCTACAACCTCTACTGTCTCTAAGCCCTGAGCACCACTGACCCAGTTACAGACCTAAAACCTCTACAACCTCTACTGGCTCTAAGCCCTGAGCACCACTGACCTAGATACAGACCTTTAACCTCTACAACCTCTACTGTCTCTAAGCCCTGAGCACCACTGACCCAGTTACAGACCTAAAACCTCTACAACCTCTACTGTCTCTAAGCCCTGAGCACTACTGACCCAGTTACAGACCTAAAACCTCTACAACCTCTACTGTCTCTAAGCCCTGAGCACCACTGACCCAGTTACAGACCTAAAACCTCTACAACCTCTACTGTCTCTAAGCCCTGAGCACCACTGACCCAGTTACAGACCTTTAACCTCGACAACCTCTACTGTTTCTAAGCCCTGAGCCCCACTGACCCAGTTACAGACCTAAAACCGTTTCAACCTCTACTGTCTCTAAGCCCTGAGCACCACTGACCCAGTTACAGACCTAAAACCTCTACAACCTCTACTGTCTCTAAGCCCTGAGCACCACTGACCCAGTTACAGACCTAAAACCTCGACAACCTCTACTGTCTCTAAGCCCTGAGCACCACTGATCCAGTTACAGACCTAAAACCTCTACAACCTCTACTGTCTCTAAACCCTGAGCACCACTGACCCAGTTACAGACGTAAAATCTCTACAACCTCTACTGTCTCTAAGCCCTGAGCACCACTGACCTAGATACAGACCTTTAACCTCTACAACCTCTACTGTCTCTAAGCCCTGAGCACCACTGACCCAGTTACAGACCTAAAATCTCTACAACCTCTACTGTCTCTAAGCCCTGAGCACCACTGACCCAGTTACAGACCTAAAACCTCTACAACCTCTACTGTCTCTAAGCCCTGAGCACCACTGACCCAGTTACAGACCTAAAACCTCTACAACCTCTACTGTCTCTAAGCCCTGAGCACCACTGACCCAGTTACAGACCTTTAAAAAACCTCTACAACCTCTACTGTTTCTAAGCCCTGAGCCCACTGACCCATTTACAGACCTAAAACCTTTCAACCTCTACTGTCTCTAAGCCCTGAGCACCACTGACCCAGTTACAGACCTAAAACCTCGACAACCTCTACTGTCTCTAAGCCCTGAGCACCACTGACCCAGTTACAGACCTTTAACCTCTACAACCTCTACTGTCCCTAAGCCCTGAGCACCACTGACCCAGTTACAGACCTTTAACCTCGACAACCTCTACTGTCTCTAAGCCCTGAGCACCACTGACCCAGTTACAGACCTAAAACCTCGACAACCTCTACTGTCTCTAAGCCCTGAGCACCACTGACCCAGTTACAGACCTTTAACCTCTACAACCTCTACTGTCTCTAAGCCCTGAGCACCACTGACCCAGTTACAGACCTTTAACCTCTACAACCTCTACTGTCTCTAAGCCCTGAGCACCACTGACCCAGTTACAGACCTAAAACCTCTACAACCTCTACTGTCTCTAAGCCCTGAGCACCACTGACCCAGTTACAGACCTAAAACCTCGACAACCTCTACTGTCTCTAAGCCCTGAGCACCACTGATCCAGTTACAGACCTAAAACCTCTACAACCTCTACTGTCTCTAAACCCTGAGCACCACTGACCCAGTTACAGACGTAAAACCTCCACAACCTCTACTGTCTCTAAGCCCTGAGCACCACTGACCTAGATACAGACCTTTAACCTCTACAACCTCTACTGTCTCTAAGCCCTGAGCACCACTGACCCAGTTACAGACCTAAAACCTCTACAACCTCTACTGTCTCTAAGCCCTGAGCACCACTGACCCAGTTACAGACCTAAAACCTCTACAACCTCTACTGGCTCTAAGCCCTGAGCACCACTGACCTAGATACAGACCTTTAACCTCTACAACCTCTACTGTCTCTAAGCCCTGAGCACCACTGACCCAGTTACAGACCTAAAACCTCTACAACCTCTACTGTCTCTAAGCCCTGAGCACTACTGACCCAGTTACAGACCTAAAACCTCTACAACCTCTACTGTCTCTAAGCCCTGAGCACCACTGACCCAGTTACAGACCTAAAACCTCTACAACCTCTACTGTCTCTAAGCCCTGAGCACCACTGACCCAGTTACAGACCTTTAACCTCGACAACCTCTACTGTTTCTAAGCCCTGAGCCCCACTGACCCAGTTACAGACCTAAAACCGTTTCAACCTCTACTGTCTCTAAGCCCTGAGCACCACTGACCCAGTTACAGACCTAAAACCTCGACAACCTCTACTGTCTCTAAGCCCTGAGCCCCACTGACCCAGTTACAGACCTAAAACCTCTACAACCTCTACTGTCTCTAAGCCCTGAGCACCACTGACCCAGTTACAGACCTTTAACCTCTACAACCTCTACTGTCCCTAAGCCCTGAGCACCACTGACCCAGTTACAGACCTTTAACCTCGACAACCTCTACTGTCTCTAAGCCCTGAGCACCACTGACCCAGTTACAGACCTAAAACCTCGACAACCTCTACTGTCTCTAAGCCCTGAGCACCACTGACCCAGTTACAGACCTTTAACCTCGACAACCTCTACTGTCTCTAAGCCCTGAGCCCCACTGACCCAGTTACAGACCTAAAACCTTTTCAACCTCTACTGTCTCTAAGCCCTGAGCACCACTGACCCAGTTACAGACCTAAAACCTCTACAACCTCTACTGTCTCTAAGCCCTGAGCCCCACTTACCCAGTTACAGACCTAAAACCTCTACAACCTCCACTGTCTCTAAGCCCCGAGCTCCACTGACCCAGTTACAGACCTAAAACCTCTACAACCTCTACTGTCTCTAAGCACTGAGCACCACTGACCCAGTTACAGACCTAAAACCTCTACAACCTCTACTGTCTCTAAGCCCTGAGCACCACTGACCCAGTTACAGACCTAAAACCTCTACAACCTCTACTGTCTCTAACCTCTGAGCCCAACTGACCCAGTTACAGACCTAAAACCTCGACAACCTCTACTGTCTCTAAGCCCTGAGCCCCACTGACCCAGTTACAGACCTAAAACCTCTACAACCTCTACTGTCTCTAAGCCCTGAGCACCAGTGACCCAGTTACAGACCTTTAACCTCTACAACCGCTACTGTCTCTAAGCCCTGAGCACCACTGACCCAGATACAGACCTTTAACCTCTAAAACCTCTACTGTCTCTAAGCCCTGAGCACCACTGACCCAGTTACAGACCTAAAACCTCTACAACCTCTACTGTCTCTAAGCCCTGAGCACCACTGACCCAGTTACAGACCTTTAACCTCTACAACCTCTACTGTCTCTAAGCCCTGAGCACCACTGACCCAGTTACAGACCTAAAACCTCTACTGTCTCTAACCTTTAACTCGACAACCTCTACTGTCTCTAAGCCCTGAGCACCACTGACCCAGTTACAGACCTAAAACCTCTGACAACCTCTACTGTCTCTAAGCCCTGAGCACCACTGACCCAGTTACAGACCTAAAACCTCTACAACCTCTACTGTCTCTAAGCCCTGAGCACCACTGACCCAGTTACAGACCTAAAACCTCTACAACCTCTACTGTCTCTAAGCCCTGAGCACCACTGACCCAGTTACAGACCTAAAACCTCTACACCCTCTACTGTCTCTAAGCCCTGAGCCCCACTGACCCAGTTACAGACCTAAAACCTCGACAACCTCTACTGTATCTAAGCCCTGAGCACCACTGACCCAGTTACAGACCTTTAACCTCTACAACCTCTACTGTCCCTAAGCCCTGAGCACCACTGACCCAGTTACAGACCTTTAAACCTCGACAACCTCTACTGTCTCTAAGCCCTGAGCACCACTGACCCAGTTACAGACCTAAAACCTCGACAACCTCTACTGTCTCTAAGCCCTGAGCACCACTGACCCAGTTACAGACCTAAAACCTCGACAACCTCTACTGTCTCTAAGCCCTGAGCACCACTGACCCAGTTACAGACCTTTAACCTCGACAACCTCTACTGTCTCTAAGCCCTGAGCCCCACTGACCCAGTTACAGACCTAAAACCTTTTCAACCTCTACTGTCTCTAAGCCCTGAGCACCACTGACCCAGTTACAGACCTAAAACCTCGACAACCTCTACTGTCTCTAAGCCCTGAGCACCACTGATCCAGTTACAGACCTAAAACCTCTACAACCTCTACTGTCTCTAAACCCTGAGCACCACTGACCCAGTTACAGACGTAAAACCTCCACAACCTCTACTGTCTCTAAGCCCTGAGCACCACTGACCTAGATACAGACCTTTAACCTCTACAACCTCTACTGTCTCTAAGCCCTGAGCACCACTGACCCAGTTACAGACCTAAAACCTCTACAACCTCTACTGTCTCTAAGCCCTGAGCACCACTGACCCAGTTACAGACCTAAAACCTCTACAACCTCTACTGTCTCTAAGCCCTGAGCACCACTGACTAAGCCAGTTACAGACCTTTAACCTCTACAACCTCTACTGTCTCTAAGCCCTGAGCACCACTGACCCAGTTACAGACCTAAAACCTCTACAACCTCTACTGTCTCTAAGCCCTGAGCACCACTGACCCAGTTACAGACCTAAAACCTCTACAACCTCTACTGTCTCTAAGCCCTGAGCACCACTGACCCAGTTACAGACCTAAAACCTCTACAACCTCTACTGTCTCTAAGCCCTGAGCACCACTGACCCAGTTACAGACCTTTAACCTCGACAACCTCTACTGTCTCTAAGCCCTGAGCCCCACTGACCCAGTTACAGACCTAAAACCGTTTCAACCTCTACTGTCTCTAAGCCCTGAGCACCACTGACCCAGTTACAGACCTAAAACCTCGACAACCTCTACTGTCTCTAAGCCCTGAGCCCCACTGACCCAGTTACAGACCTTTAACCTCGACAACCTCTACTGTCTCTAAGCCCTGAGCCCCACTGACCCAGTTACAGACCTAAAACCTTTTCAACCTCTACTGTCTCTAAGCCCTGAGCACCACTGACCCAGTTACAGACCTAAAACCTCTACAACCTCTACTGTCTCTAAGCCCTGAGCCCCACTTACCCAGTTACAGACCTAAAACCTCTACAACCTCCACTGTCTCTAAGCCCCGAGCTCCACTGACCCAGTTACAGACCTAAAACCTCTACAACCTCTACTGTCTCTAAGCACTGAGCACCACTGACCCAGTTACAGACCTAAAACCTCTACAACCTCTACTGTCTCTAAGCCCTGAGCACCACTGACCCAGTTACAGACCTAAAACCTCTACAACCTCTACTGTCTCTAACCTCTGAGCCCAACTGACCCAGTTACAGACCTAAAACCTCGACAACCTCTACTGTCTCTAAGCCCTGAGCCCCACTGACCCAGTTATAGACCTAAAACCTCTACAACCTCTACTGTCTCTAAGCCCTGAGCACCACTGACCCAGTTACAGACCTTTAACCTCTACAACCTCTACTGTCTCTAAGCCCTGAGCACCACTGACCCAGATCCAGACCTTTAACCTCTACAACCTCTACTGTCTCTAAGCCCTGACCACCACTGACCCAGTTACAGACCTAAAACCTCTACAACCTCTACTGTCTCTAAGCCCTGAGCACCACTGACCCAGTTACAGACCTTTAACCTCTACAACCTCTACTGTCTCTAAGCCCTGAGCACCACTGACCCAGTTACAGACCTAAAACCTCTACTGTCTCTAAGCCCTGAGCCCCACTGACCCAGTTACAGACCTTTAACCTCGACAACCTCTACTGTCTCTAAGCCCTGAGCACGACTGACCCAGTTACAGACCTAAAACCTTGACAACCTCTACTGTCTCTAAGCCCTGAGCACCACTGACCCAGTTACAGACCTAAAACCTCTACAACCTCTACTGTCTCTAAGCCCTGAGCACCACTGACCCAGTTACAGACCTAAAACCTCTACAACCTCTACTGTCTCTAAGCCCTGAGCACCACTGACCCAGTTACATACCTAAAACCTCTACATCCTCTACTATCTCTAAGCCCTGAGCACCACTGACCCAGTTACAGACCTAAAACCTCGACAACCTCTACTGTCTCTAAGCCCTGAGCACCACTGACCCAGTTACAGACCTTTAACCTCTACAACCTCTACTGTCCCTAAGCCCTGAGCACCACTGACCCAGTTACAGACCTTTAACCTCGACAACCTCTACTGTCTCTAAGCCCTGAGCACCACTGACCCAGTTACAGACCTAAAACCTCGACAACCTCTACTGTCTCTAAGCCCTGAGCACCACTGACCCAGTTACAGACCTAAAACCTCGACAACCTCTACTGTCTCTAAGCCCTGAGCACCACTGACCCAGTTACAGACCTTTAACCTCGACAACCTCTACTGTCTCTAAGCCCTGAGCCCCACTGACCCAGTTACAGACCTAAAACCTTTTCAACCTCTACTGTCTCTAAGCCCTGAGCACCACTGACCCAGTTACAGACCTAAAACCTCGACAACCTCTACTGTCTCTAAGCCCTGAGCCCCACTGACCCAGTTACAGACCTAAAACCTCGACAACCTCTACTGTCTCTAAGCCCTGAGCCCCACTGACCCAGTTACAGACCTAAAACCTCTACAACCTCTACTGTCTCTAAGCCCTGAGCACCACTGACCCAGTTACAGACCTAAAACCTCTACAACCTCTACTGTCTCTAAGCCCTGAGCACCACTGACCCAGTTACATACCTAAAACCTCTACAACCTCTACTGTCTCTAAGCCCTGAGCACCACTGACCCAGTTACAGACCTAAAACCTCGACAACCTCTACTGTCTCTAAGCCCTGAGCACCACTGACCCAGTTACAGACCTTTAACCTCTACAACCTCTACTGTCCCTAAGCCCTGAGCACCACTGACCCAGTTACAGACCTTTAACCTCGACAACCTCTACTGTCTCTAAGCCCTGAGCACCACTGACCCAGTTACAGACCTAAAACCTCGACAACCTCTACTGTCTCTAAGCCCTGAGCACCACTGACCCAGTTACAGACCTAAACCTCGACAACCTCTACTGTCTCTAAGCCCTGAGCACCACTGACCCAGTTACAGACCTTTAACCTCGACAACCTCTACTGTCTCTAAGCCCTGAGCCCCACTGACCCAGTTACAGACCTAAAACCTTTTCAAGCTCTACTGTCTCTAAGCACTGAGCACCACTGACCCAGTTACAGACCTAAAACCTCTACTGTCTCTAAGCCCTGAGCACCACTGACCCAGTTACAGACCTTTAACCTCAACCTCTACTGTCTCTAAGCCCTGAGCACCACTGACCCAGACAGACCTTTAACCTCTACAACCTCTACTGTCTCTAAGCCCTGAGCACCACTGACCCAGTTACAGACCTAAAACCTCTACAACCTCTACTGTCTCTAAGCCCTGAGCACCACTGACCCAGTTACAGACCTAAAACCTCTACAACCTCTACTGTCTCTAAGCCCTGAGCACCACTGACCCAGTTACAGACCTAAAACCTCTACAACCTCTACTGTCTCTAAGCCCAGTTACAGACCTAAAACCTCCCCTCTACTGTCTCTAAGCCCTGAGCAGACCCACAGACCTAAAACCTCTACAACCTCTACTGTCTCTAAGCCCTGAGCACCACTGACCCAGTTACAGACCTAAAACCTCTACAACCTCTACTGTCTCTAAGCCCTGAGCACCACTGACCCAGTTACAGACCTAAAACCTCTACAACCTCTACTGAAGCCCTGAGCACCACTGACCTCAGACCTAACCTCTACAACCTCTACTGTCTCTAAGCCCTGAGCACCACTGACCCAGTTACAGACCTAAAACCTCTACAACCTCTACTGTCTCTAAGCCCTGAGCACCACTGACCCAGTTACAGACCTAAAACCTCTACAACCTCTACTGTCTCTAAGCCCTGAGCACCACTGACCCAGTTACAGACCTAAAACCTCTACAACCTCTACTGTCTCTAAGCCCTGAGCACCACTGACCCAGTTACAGACCTTTAACCTCTACAACCTCTACTGTCTCTAAGCCCTGAGCCCCACTGACCCAGTTACAGACCTAAAACCTCTACAACCTCTACTGTCTCTAAGCCCTGAGCACCACTGACCCAGTTACAGACCTAAAACCTCGACAACCTCTACTGTCTCTAAGCCCTGAGCCCACTGACCCAGTTACAGACCTAAACCTCTACAACCTCTACTGTCTCTAAGCCCTGAGCACCACTGACCCAGTTACAGACCTTTAACCTCTACAACCTCTACTGTCTCTAAGCCCTGAGCACCACTGACCCAGTTACAGACCTTTAACCTCTACAACCTCTACTGTCTCTAAGCCCTGAGCACCACTGACCCAGTTACAGACCTAAAACCTCGACAACCTCTACTGTCTCTAAGCCCTGAGCACCACTGACCCAGTTACAGACCTTTAACCTCTACAACCTCTACTGTCTCTAAGCCCTGAGCACCACTGACCCAGTTACAGACCTAAAACCTCTACAACCTCTACTGTCTCTAAGCCCTGAGCACCACTGACCCAGTTACAGACCTAAAACCTCTACAACCTCTACTGTCTCTAAGCCCTGAGCCCCACTGACCCAGTTACAGACCTAAAACCTCTACAACCTCTACTGTCTCTAAGCCCTGAGCACCACTGACCCAGTTACAGACCTAAAACCTCTACAACCTCTACTGTCTCTAAGCCCTGAGCACCACTGACCCAGTTACAGACCTAAAACCTCTACAACCTCTACTGTCTCTAAGCCCTGAGCACCACTGACCCAGTTACAGACCTAAAACCTCTACAACCTCTACTGTCTCTAACCTCTGAGCCCAACTGACCCAGTTACAGACCTAAAACTAAACCTCTACTGTCTCTAAGCCCTGAGCCCCACTGACCCAGTTACAGACCTAAAACCTCTACAACCTCTACTGTCTCTAAGCCCTGAGCACCACTGACCCAGTTACAGACCTTTAACCTCTACAACCTCTACTGTCTCTAAGCCCTGAGCACCACTGACCCAGTTACAGACCTTTAACCTCTACAACCTCTACTGTCTCTAAGCCCTGAGCACCACTGACCCAGTTACAGACCTAAAACCTCTACAACCTCTACTGTCTCTAAGCCCTGAGCACCACTGACCCAGTTACAGACCTTTAACCTCTACAACCTCTACTGTCTCTAAGCCCTGAGCACCACTGACCCAGTTACAGACCTAAAACCTCTACAACCTCTACTGTCTCTAAGCCCTGAGCCCCACTGACCCAGTTACAGACCTAAAACCTCGACAACCTCTACTGTCTCTAAGCCCTGAGCACCACTGACCCAGTTACAGACCTAAAACCTCTACAACCTCTACTGTCTCTAAGCCCTGAGCACCACTGACCCAGTTACAGACCTAAAACCTCTACAACCTCTACTGTCTCTAAGCCCTGAGCACCACTGACCCAGTTACAGACCTAAAACCTCTACAACCTCTACTGTCTCTAAGCCCTGAGCACCACTGACCCAGTTACAGACCTAAAACCTCTACAACCTCTACTGTCTCTAAGCCCTGAGCACCACTGACCCAGTTACAGACCTAAAACCTCGACAACCTCTACTGTCTCTAAGCCCTGAGCACCACTGACCCAGTTACAGACCTTTAACCTCTACAACCTCTACTGTCTCTAAGCCCTGAGCACCACTGACCCAGTTACAGACCTTTAACCTCTACAACCTCTACTGTCTCTAAGCCCTGAGCACCACTGACCCAGTTACAGACCTAAAACCTCGACAACCTCTACTGTCTCTAAGCCCTGAGCACCACTGACCCAGTTACAGACCTAAAACCTCTACAACCTCTACTGTCTCTAAGCCCTGAGCACCACTGACCCAGTTACAGACCTTTAACCTCGACAACCTCTACTGTCTCTAAGCCCTGAGCCCCACTGACCCAGTTACAGACCTAAAACCTTTTCAACCTCTACTGTCTCTAAGCCCTGAGCACCACTGACCCAGTTACAGACCTAAAACCTCGACAACCTCTACTGTCTCTAAGCCCTGAGCACCACTGACCCAGTTACAGACCTAAAACCTCGACAACCTCTACTGTCTCTAAGCCCTGAGCCCCACTGACCCAGTTACAGACCTAAAACCTCTACAACCTCTACTGTCTCTAAGCCCTGAGCACCACTGACCCAGTTACAGACCTTTAACCTCTACAACCTCTACTGTCTCTAAGCCCTGAGCACCACTGACCCAGTTACAGACCTAAAACCTCTACAACCTCTACTGTCTCTAAGCCCTGAGCACCACTGACCCAGTTACAGACCTAAAACCTCTACAACCTCTACTGTCTCTAAGCCCTGAGCACCACTGACCCAGTTACAGACCTAAAACCTCTACAACCTCTACTGTCTCTAAGCCCTGAGCCCCACTGACCCAGTTACAGACCTAAAACCTCTACAACCTCTACTGTCTCTAAGCCCTGAGCACCACTGACCCAGTTACAGACCTAAAACCTCTACAACCTCTACTGTCTCTAAGCCCTGAGCACCACTGACCCAGTTACAGACCTAAAACCTCTACAACCTCTACTGTCTCTAAGCCCTGAGCACCACTGACCCAGTTACAGACCTAAAACCTCTACAACCTCTACTGTCTCTAAGCCCTGAGCACCACTGACCCAGTTACAGACCTTTAACCTCTACAACCTCTACTGTCTCTAAGCCCTGAGCACCACTGACCCAGTTACAGACCTAAAACCTCTACAACCTCTACTGTCTCTAAGCCCTGAGCACCACTGACCCAGTTACAGACCTAAAACCTCTACAACCTCTACTGTCTCTAAGCCCTGAGCACCACTGACCCAGTTACAGACCTTTAACCTCTACAACCTCTACTGTCTCTAAGCCCTGAGCACCACTGACCCAGTTACAGACCTAAAACCTCTACAACCTCTACTGTCTCTAAGCCCTGAGCACCACTGACCCAGTTACAGACCTAAAACCTCTACAACCTCTACTGTCTCTAAGCCCTGAGCACCACTGACCCAGTTACAGACCTAAAACCTCTACAACCTCTACTGTCTCTAAGCCCTGAGCACCACTGACCCAGTTACAGACCTTTAACCTCGACAACCTCTACTGTCTCTAAGCCCTGAGCCCCACTGACCCAGTTACAGACCTAAAACCTTTTCAACCTCTACTGTCTCTAAGCCCTGAGCACCACTGACCCAGTTACAGACCTAAAACCTCGACAACCTCTACTGTCTCTAAGCCCTGAGCCCCACTGACCCAGTTACAGACCTAAAACCTCTACAACCTCTACTGTCTCTAAGCCCTGAGCACCACTGACCCAGTTACAGACCTTTAACCTCTACACCTCTACTGTCTCTAAGCCTGAGCACCACTGACCCAGTTACAGACCTTTAACTCTACAACCTCTACTGTCTCTAAGCCCTGAGCACCACTGACCCAGTTACAGACCTAAAACCTCTACAACCTCTACTGTCTCTAAGCCCTGAGCACCACTGACCCAGTTACAGACCTTTAACCTCGACAACCTCTACTGTCTCTAAGCCCTGAGCCCCACTGACCCAGTTACAGACCTAAAACCTTTTCAACCTCTACTGTCTCTAAGCCCTGAGCACCACTGACCCAGTTACAGACCTAAAACCTCTACAACCTCTACTGTCTCTAAGCCCTGAGCCCCACTGACCCAGTTACAGACCTAAAACCTCTACAACCTCTACTGTCTCTAAGCCCTGAGCACCACTGACCCAGTTACAGACCTAAAACCTCTACAACCTCTACTGTCTCTAAGCCCTGAGCACCACTGACCCAGTTACAGACCTAAAACCTCTACAACCTCTACTGTCTCTAAGCCCTGAGCACCACTGACCCAGTTACAGACCTAAAACCTCTACAACCTCTACTGTCTCTAAGCCCTGAGCCCCACTGACCCAGTTACAGACCTAAAACCTCGACAACCTCTACTGTCTCTAAGCCCTGAGCCCCACTGACCCAGTTACAGACCTAAAACCTCTACAACCTCTACTGTCTCTAAGCCCTGAGCACCACTGACCCAGTTACAGACCTTTAACCTCTACAACCTCTACTGTCTCTAAGCCCTGAGCACCACTGACCCAGTTACAGACCTTTAACCTCTACAACCTCTACTGTCTCTAAGCCCTGAGCACCACTGACCCAGTTACAGACCTAAAACCTCTACAACCTCTACTGTCTCTAAGCCCTGAGCACCACTGACCCAGTTACAGACCTTTAACCTCTACAACCTCTACTGTCTCTAAGCCCTGAGCACCACTGACCCAGTTACAGACCTAAAACCTCTACAACCTCTACTGTCTCTAAGCCCTGAGCACCACTGACCCAGTTACAGACCTAAAACCTCTACAACCTCTACTGTCTCTAAGCCCTGAGCACCACTGACCCAGTTACAGACCTAAAACCTCTACAACCTCTACTGTCTCTAAGCCCTGAGCACCACTGACCCAGTTACAGACCTAAAACCTCTACAACCTCTACTGTCTCTAAGCCCTGAGCACCACTGACCCAGTTACAGACCTAAAACCTCTACAACCTCTACTGTCTCTAAGCCCTGAGCACCACTGACCCAGTTACAGACCTAAAACCTCTACAACCTCTACTGTC
Organism: Oncorhynchus nerka; assembly: GCF_034236695.1. Classification (NCBI taxonomy): domain Eukaryota; kingdom Metazoa; phylum Chordata; class Actinopteri; order Salmoniformes; family Salmonidae; genus Oncorhynchus; species Oncorhynchus nerka. The sequence goes on from NC_088399.1 coordinate 48,014,648, forward strand.
TCTAAGCCCTGAGCACCACTGACCCAGTTACAGACCTAAAACCTCTACAACCTCTACTGTCTCTAAGCCCTGAGCCCCACTGACCCAGTTACAGACCTTTAACCTCGACAACCTCTACTGTCTCTAAGCCCTGAGCACCACTGACCCAGTTACAGACCTAAAACCTCTACAACCTCTACTGTCTCTAAGCCCTGAGCACCACTGACCCAGTTACAGACCTAAAACCTCGACAACCTCTACTGTCTCTAAGCCCTGAGCACCACTGACCCAGTTACAGACCTTTAACCTCGACAACCTCTACTGTCTCTAAGCCCTGAGCCCCACTGACCCAGTTACAGACCTAAAACCTCTACAACCTCTACTGTCTCTAAGCCCTGAGCACCACTGACCCAGTTACAGACCTAAAACCTCGACAACCTCTACTGTCTCTAAGCCCTGAGCACCACTGACCCAGTTACAGACCTAAAACCTCTACAACCTCTACTGTCTCTAAGCCCTGAGCACCACTGACCCAGTTACAGACCTAAAACCTCTACAACCTCTACTGTCTCTAAGCCCTGAGCACCACTGACCCAGTTACAGACCTTTAACCTCTACAACCTCTACTGTCTCTAAGCCCTGAGCACCACTGACCCAGTTACAGACCTAAAACCTCTACAACCTCTACTGTCTCTAAGCCCTGAGCACCACTGACCCAGTTACAGACCTAAAACCTCTACAACCTCTACTGTCTCTAAGCCCTGAGCACCACTGACCCAGTTACAGACCTAAACCTCTACAACCTCTACTGTCTCTAAGCCCTGAGCACCACTGACCCAGTTACAGACCTAAAACCTCTACAACCTCTACTGTCTCTAAGCCCTGAGCACCACTGACCCAGTTACAGACCTAAAACCTCTACAACCTCTACTGTCTCTAAGCCCTGAGCACCACTGACCCAGTTACAGACCTAAAACCTCTACAACCTCTACTGTCTCTAAGCCCTGAGCACCACTGACCCAGTTACAGACCTAAAACCTCGACAACCTCTACTGTCTCTAAGCCCTGAGCACCACTGACCCAGTTACAGACCTAAAACCTCTACAACCTCTACTGTCTCTAAGCCCTGAGCACCACTGACCCAGTTACAGACCTAAAACCTCTACAACCTCTACTGTCTCTAAGCCCTGAGCACCACTGACCCAGTTACAGACCTAAAACCTCTACAACCTCTACTGTCTCTAAGCCCTGAGCACCACTGACCCAGTTACAGACCTAAAACCTCTTCAACCTCTACTGTCTCTAAGCCCTGAGCACCACTGACCCAGTTACAGACCTAAAACCTCTACAACCTCTACTGTCTCTAAGCCCTGAGCACCACTGACCCAGTTACAGACCTAAAACCTCTACAACCTCTACTGTCTCTAAGCCCTGAGCACCACTGACCCAGTTACAGACCTAAACCTCTACAACCTCTACTGTCTCTAAGCCCTGAGCACCACTGACCCAGTTACAGACCTAAAACCTCTACAACCTCTACTGTCTCTAAGCCCTGAGCACCACTGACCCAGTTACAGACCTAAAACCTCTACAACCTCTACTGTCTCTAAGCCCTGAGCCCACTGACCCAGTTACAGACCTAAAACCTCTACAACCTCTACTGTCTCTAAGCCCTGAGCCCCACTGACCCAGTTACAGACCTAAAACCTCTACAACCTCTACTGTCTCTAAGCCCTGAGCACCACTGACCCAGTTACAGACCTTTAACCTCTACAACCTCTACTGTCTCTAAGCCCTGAGCACCACTGACCCAGTTACAGACCTTTAACCTCTACAACCTCTACTGTCTCTAAGCCCTGAGCACCACTGACCCAGTTACAGACCTAAAACCTCTACAACCTCTACTGTCTCTAAGCCCTGAGCACCACTGACCCAGTTACAGACCTTTAACCTCTACAACCTCTACTGTCTCTAAGCCCTGAGCACCACTGACCCAGTTACAGACCTAAAACCTCTACTGTCTCTAAGCCCTGAGCACCACTGACCCAGTTACAGACCTAAAACCTCTACAACCTCTACTGTCTCTAAGCCCTGAGCACCACTGACCCAGTTACAGACCTAAAACCTCTACAACCTCTACTGTCTCTAAGCCCTGAGCACCACTGACCCAGTTACAGACCTAAAACCTCTACAACCTCTACTGTCTCTAAGCCCTGAGCACCACTGACCCAGTTACAGACCTAAAACCTCTACAACCCTCTACTGTCTCTAAGCCCTGAGCACCACTGACCCAGTTACAGACCTAAAACCTCTACAACCTCTACTGTCTCTAAGCCCTGAGCACCACTGACCCAGTTACAGAGACCTTTAACCTCTACAACCTCTACTGTCTCTAAGCCCTGAGCACCACTGACCCAGTTACAGACCTTTAACCTCGACAACCTCTACTGTCTCTAAGCCCTGAGCACCACTGACCCAGTTACAGACCTAAAACTGTCTCTCTAAGCCCTGAGCACCACTGACCCAGTTACAGACCTAAAACCTCTACAACCTCTACTGTCTCTAAGCCCTGAGCACCACTGACCCAGTTACAGACCTTTAACCTCTACAACCTCTACTGTCTCTAAGCCCTGAGCCCACTGACCCAGTTACAGACCTAAAACCTCTACAACCTCTACTGTCTCTAAGCCCTGAGCACCACTGACCCAGTTACAGACCTAAAACCTCGACAACCTCTACTGTCTCTAAGCCCTGAGCCCCACTGACCCAGTTACAGACCTAAAACCTCGACAACCTCTACTGTCTCTAAGCCCTGAGCCCCACTGACCCAGTTACAGACCTAAAACCTCTACAACCTCTACTGTCTCTAAGCCCTGAGCACCACTGACCCAGTTACAGACCTAAACCTCTACAACCTCTACTGTCTCTAAGCCCTGAGCACCACTGACCCAGTTACAGACCTAAAACCTCTACAACCTCTACTGTCTCTAAGCCCTGAGCACCACTGACCCAGTTACAGACCTAAACCCTCGACAACCTCTACTGTCTCTAAGCCCTGAGCACCACTGACCCAGTTACAGACCTTTAACCTCTACAACCTCTACTGTCCCTAAGCCCTGAGCACCACTGACCCAGTTACAGACCTTTAACCTCTACAACCTCTACTGTCTCTAAGCCCTGAGCACCACTGACCCAGTTACAGACCTAAAACCTCGACAACCTCTACTGTCTCTAAGCCCTGAGCACCACTGACCCAGTTACAGACCTAAAACCTCTACAACCTCTACTGTCTCTAAGCCCTGAGCACCACTGACCCAGTTACAGACCTTTAACCTCTACAACCTCTACTGTCTCTAAGCCCTGAGCCCCACTGACCCAGTTACAGACCTAAAACCTTTACAACCTCTACTGTCTCTAAGCCCTGAGCACCACTGACCCAGTTACAGACCTAAAACCTCGACAACCTCTACTGTCTCTAAGCCCTGAGCACCACTGACCCAGTTACAGACCTTTAACCTCTCTACTGTCTCTAAGCCCTGAGCACCACTGACCCAGTTACAGACCTTTAACCTCTACAACCTCTACTGTCTCTAAGCCCTGAGCACCACTGACCCAGTTACAGACCTAAAACCTCTACAACCTCTACTGTCTCTAAGCCCTGAGCACCACTGACCCAGTTACAGACCTAAAACCTCTACAACCTCTACTGTCTCTAAGCCCTGAGCACCACTGACCCAGTTACAGACCTAAAACCTCTACAACCTCTACTGTCTCTAAGCCCTGAGCACCACTGACCCAGTTACAGACCTAAAACCTCTACAACCTCTACTGTCTCTAAGCCCTGAGCACCACTGACCCAGTTACAGACCTTTAACCTCTACAACCTCTACTGTCTCTAAGCCCTGAGCACCACTGACCCAGTTACAGACCTAAAACCTCTACAACCTCTACTGTCTCTAAGCCCTGAGCACCACTGACCCAGTTACAGACCTAAAACCTCTACAACCTCTACTGTCTCTAAGCCCTGAGCACCACTGACCCAGTTACAGACCTTTAACCTCTACAACCTCTACTGTCTCTAAGCCCTGAGCACCACTGACCCAGTTACAGACCTAAAACCTCTACAACCTCTACTGTCTCTAAGCCCTGAGCACCACTGACCCAGTTACAGACCTAAAACCTCTACAACCTCTACTGTCTCTAAGCCCTGAGCACCACTGACCCAGTTACAGACCTAAAACCTCTACAACCTCTACTGTCTCTAAGCCCTGAGCACCACTGACCCAGTTACAGACCTTTAACCTCTACAACCTCTACTGTCTCTAAGCCCTGAGCACCACTGACCCAGTTACAGACCTAAAACCTCTACTGTCTCTAAGCCCTGAGCACCACTGACCCAGTTACAGACCTAAAACCTCGACAACCTCTACTGTCTCTAAGCCCTGAGCCCCACTGACCCAGTTACAGACCTAAAACCTCTACAACCTCTACTGTCTCTAAGCCCTGAGCACCACTGACCCAGTTACAGACCTTTAACCTCTACAACCTCTACTGTCTCTAAGCCCTGAGCACCACTGACCCAGTTACAGACCTTTAACCTCTACAACCTCTACTGTCTCTAAGCCCTGAGCACCACTGACCCAGTTACAGACCTAAAACCTCGACAACCTCTACTGTCTCTAAGCCCTGAGCACCACTGACCCAGTTACAGACCTTTAACCTCTACAACCTCTACTGTCTCTAAGCCCTGAGCCCCACTGACCCAGTTACAGACCTAAAACCTTTTCAACCTCTACTGTCTCTAAGCCCTGAGCACCACTGACCCAGTTACAGACCTAAAACCTCTACAACCTCTACTGTCTCTAAGCCCTGAGCCCACTGACCCAGTTACAGACCTAAAACCTCTACAACCTCTACTGTCTCTAAGCCCTGAGCCCCACTGACCCAGTTACAGACCTAAACCTCTACAACCTCTACTGTCTCTAAGCCCTGAGCACCACTGACCCAGTTACAGACCTTTAAACCTCTACTGTCTCTAAGCCCTGAGCACCACTGACTTACAGACCTCCTCTAAACCCTGAGCTAAGCCACTGACCCAGTTACAGACCTAAACCTCGACAACCTCTACTGTCTCTAAGCCCTGAGCACCACTGACCCAGTTACAGACCTAAAACCTCTACAACCTCTACTGTCTCTAAGCCCTGAGCACCACTGACCCAGTTACAGACCTTTAACCTCTACAACCTCTACTGTCTCTAAGCCCTGAGCACCACTGACCCAGTTACAGACCTTTAACCTCTACAACCTCTACTGTCTCTAAGCCCTGAGCACCACTGACCCAGTTACAGACCTAAAACCTCTACAACCTCTACTGTCTCTAAGCCCTGAGCACCACTGACCCAGTTACAGACCTTTAACCTCTACAACCTCTACTGTCTCTAAGCCCTGAGCACCACACTGACCCAGTTACAGACCTAAAACCTCGACAACCTCTACTGTCTCTAAGCCCTGAGCACCACTGACCCAGTTACAGACCTAAACCTCTACAACCTCTACTGTCTCTAAGCCCTGAGCACCACTGACCCAGTTACAGACCTAAAACCTCTACAACCTCTACTGTCTCTAAGCCCTGAGCACCACTGACCCAGTTACAGACCTAAAACCTCTACAACCTCTACTGTCTCTAAGCCCTGAGCACCACTGACCCAGTTACAGACCTAAAACCTCTACAACCTCTACTGTCTCTAAGCCCTGAGCACCACTGACCCAGTTACAGACCTAAAACCTCGACAACCTCTACTGTCTCTAAGCCCTGAGCACCACTGACCCAGTTACAGACCTTTAAACCTCTACAACCTCTACTGTCCCTAAGCCCTGAGCACCACTGACCCAGTTACAGACCTTTAACCTCGACAACCTCTACTGTCTCTAAGCCCTGAGCACCACTGACCCAGTTACAGACCTAAAACCTCGACAACCTCTACTGTCTCTAAGCCCTGAGCACCACTGACCCAGTTACAGACCTAAAACCTCTACAACCTCTACTGTCTCTAAGCCCTGAGCACCACTGACCCAGTTACAGACCTTTAACCTCTACAACCTCTACTGTCTCTAAGCCCTGAGCCCCACTGACCCAGTTACAGACCTAAAACCTCTACAACCTCTACTGTCTCTAAGCCCTGAGCACCACTGACCCAGTTACAGACCTAAAACCTCGACAACCTCTACTGTCTCTAAGCCCTGAGCCCCACTGACCCAGTTACAGACCTAAAACCTCTACAACCTCTACTGTCTCTAAGCCCTGAGCCCCACTGACCCAGTTACAGACCTAAAACCTCTACAACCTCTACTGTCTCTAAGCCCTGAGCACCACTGACCCAGTTACAGACCTAAAACCTCTACAACCTCTACTGTCTCTAAGCCCTGAGCACCACTGACCCAGTTACAGACCTAAAACCTCTACAACCTCTACTGTCTCTAAGCCCTGAGCACCACTGACCCAGTTACAGACCTAAAACCTCTACAACCTCTACTGTCTCTAAGCCCTGAGCACCACTGACCCAGTTACAGACCTTTAACCTCTACAACCTCTACTGTCTCTAAGCCCTGAGCACCACTGACCCAGTTACAGACCTTTAAAACCTCTACAACCTCTACTGTCTCTAAGCCCTGAGCACCACTGACCCAGTTACAGACCTAAAACCTCGACAACCTCTACTGTCTCTAAGCCCTGAGCACCACTGACCCAGTTACAGACCTAAAACCTCGACAACCTCTACTGTCTCTAAGCCCTGAGCACCACTGACCCAGTTACAGACCTTTAACCTCTACAACCTCTACTGTCTCTAAGCCCTGAGCCCCACTGACCCAGTTACAGACCTAAAACCTTTTCAACCTCTACTGTCTCTAAGCCCTGAGCACCACTGACCCAGTTACAGACCTAAAACCTCGACAACCTCTACTGTCTCTAAGCCCTGAGCACCACTGACCCAGTTACAGACCTAAACCTCTACAACCTCTACTGTCTCTAAGCCCTGAGCACCACTGACCCAGTTACAGACCTAAAACCTCTACAACCTCTACTGTCTCTAAGCCCTGAGCACCACTGACCCAGTTACAGACCTAAAACCTCTACAACCTCTACTGTCTCTAAGCCCTGAGCACCACTGACCCAGTTACAGACCTAAAACCTCTACAACCTCTACTGTCTCTAAGCCCTGAGCACCACTGACCCAGTTACAGACCTAAAACCTCTACAACCTCTACTGTCTCTAAGCCCTGAGCACCACTGACCCAGTTACAGACCTAAAACCTCTACAACCTCTACTGTCTCTAAGCCCTGAGCACCACTGACCCAGTTACAGACCTTTAACCTCTACAACCTCTACTGTCTCTAAGCCCTGAGCACCACTGACCCAGTTACAGACCTAAAACCTCTACAACCTCTACTGTCTCTAAGCCCTGAGCACCACTGACCCAGTTACAGACCTAAAACCTCTACTCTACTGTCTCTAAGCCCTGAGCACCACTGACCCAGTTACAGACCTAAAACCTCGACAACCTCTACTGTCTCTAAGCCCTGAGCACCACTGACCCAGTTACAGACCTAAAACCTCTACAACCTCTACTGTCTCTAAGCCCTGAGCACCACTGACCCAGTTACAGACCTTTAACCTCTACAACCTCTACTGTCTCTAAGCCCTGAGCACCACTGACCCAGTTACAGACCTTTAACCTCTACAACCTCTACTGTCTCTAAGCCCTGAGCACCACTGACCCAGTTACAGACCTAAAACCTCTACAACCTCTACTGTCTCTAAGCCCTGAGCACCACTGACCCAGTTACAGACCTAAAACCTCGACAACCTCTACTGTCTCTAAGCCCTGAGCACCACTGACCCAGTTACAGACCTAAACCTCTACAACCTCTACTGTCTCTAAGCCCTGAGCCCCACTGACCCAGTTACAGACCTAAAACCTCTACAACCTCTACTGTCTCTAAGCCCTGAGCACCACTGACCCAGTTACAGACCTTTAACCTCTACAACCTCTACTGTCTCTAAGCCCTGAGCACCACTGACCCAGTTACAGACCTTTAACCTCTACAACCTCTACTGTCTCTAAGCCCTGAGCCCCACTGACCCAGTTACAGACCTTTAACCTCGACAACCTCTACTGTCTCTAAGCCCTGAGCACCACTGACCCAGTTACAGACCTAAACCTCTACAACCTCTACTGTCTCTAAGCCCTGAGCACCACTGACCCAGTTACAGACCTTTAACCTCTACAACCTCTACTGTCTCTAAGCCCTGAGCCCCACTGACCCAGTTACAGACCTAAAACCTCTACAACCTCTACTGTCTCTAAGCCCTGAGCACCACTGACCCAGTTACAGACCTAAAACCTCTACAACCTCTACTGTCTCTAAGCCCTGAGCACCACTGACCCAGTTACAGACCTAAAACCTCTACAACCTCTACTGTCTCTAAGCCCTGAGCACCACTGACCCAGTTACAGACCTAAACCTCTACAACCTCTACTGTCTCTAAGCCCTGAGCACCACTGACCCAGTTACAGACCTAAAACCTCTACAACCTCTACTGTCTCTAAGCCCTGAGCACCACTGACCCAGTTACAGACCTAAAACCTCTACAACCTCTACTGTCTCTAAGCCCTGAGCACCACTGACCCAGTTACAGACCTAAACCTCGACAACCTCTACTGTCTCTAAGCCCTGAGCACCACTGACCCAGTTACAGACCTAAAACCTCTACAACCTCTACTGTCTCTAAGCCCTGAGCACCACTGACCCAGTTACAGACCTTTAACCTCTACAACCTCTACTGTCTCTAAGCCCTGAGCACCACTGACCCAGTTACAGACCTAAAACCTCGACAACCTCTACTGTCTCTAAGCCCTGAGCACCACTGACCCAGTTACAGACCTAAAACCTCTACAACCTCTACTGTCTCTAAGCCCTGAGCACCACTGACCCAGTTACAGACCTTTAACCTCGACAACCTCTACTGTCTCTAAGCCCTGAGCCCCACTGACCCAGTTACAGACCTAAAACCTTTTCAACCTCTACTGTCTCTAAGCCCTGAGCACCACTGACCCAGTTACAGACCTAAAACTCTACAACCTCTACTGTCTCTAAGCCCTGAGCCCCACTGACCCAGTTACAGACCTAAAACCTCTACAACCTCTACTGTCTCTAAGCCCTGAGCCCCACTGACCCAGTTACAGACCTAAAACCTCTACAACCTCTACTGTCTCTAAGCCCTGAGCACCACTGACCCAGTTACAGACCTAAAACCTCTACAACCTCTACTGTCTCTAAGCCCTGAGCACCACTGTTACAGACCTAAAACCTCTACAACCTCTACTGTCTCTAAGCCCTGAGCACCACTGACCCAGTTACAGACCTAAAACCTCTACAACCTCTACTGTCTCTAAGCCCTGAGCACCACTGACCCAGTTACAGACCTAAAACCTCTACAACCTCTACTGTCTCTAAGCCCTGAGCACCACTGACCCAGTTACAGACCTTTAACCTCTACAACCTCTACTGTCTCTAAGCCCTGAGCACCACTGACCCAGTTACAGACCTTTAACCTCTACAACCTCTACTGTCTCTAAGCCCTGAGCACCACTGACCCAGTTACAGACCTAAACCTCTACAACCTCTACTGTCTCTAAGCCCTGAGCCCCACTGACCCAGTTACAGACCTTTAACCTCGACAACCTCTACTGTCTCTAAGCCCTGAGCACCACTGACCCAGTTACAGACCTAAAACCTTGACAACCTCTACTGTCTCTAAGCCCTGAGCACCACTGACCCAGTTACAGACCTAAAACCTCTACAACCTCTACTGTCTCTAAGCCCTGAGCACCACTGACCCAGTTACAGACCTAAAACCTCTACAACCTCTACTGTCTCTAAGCCCTGAGCACCACTGACCCAGTTACAGACCTAAAACCTCTACAACCTCTACTGTCTCTAAGCCCTGAGCACCACTGACCCAGTTACAGACCTAAAACCTCTACAACCTCTACTGTCTCTAAGCCCTGAGCACCACTGACCCAGTTACAGACCTAAAACCTCTACAACCTCTACTGTCTCTAAGCCCTGAGCACCACTGACCCAGTTACAGACCTAAAACCTCTACAACCTCTACTGTCTCTAAGCCCTGAGCACCACTGACCCAGTTACAGACCTTTAACCTCTACAACCTCTACTGTCTCTAAGCCCTGAGCACCACTGACCCAGTTACAGACCTAAAACCTCGACAACCTCTACTGTCTCTAAGCCCTGAGCACCACTGACCCAGTTACAGACCTAAAACCTCTACAACCTCTACTGTCTCTAAGCCCTGAGCACCACTGACCCAGTTACAGACCTAAAACCTCTACAACCTCTACTGTCTCTAAGCCCTGAGCACCACTGACCCAGTTACAGACCTTTAACCTCTACAACCTCTACTGTCTCTAAGCCCTGAGCACCACTGACCCAGTTACAGACCTAAAACCTCTTCAACCTCTACTGTCTCTAAGCCCTGAGCACCACTGACCCAGTTACAGACCTTTAACCTCTACAACCTCTACTGTCTCTAAGCCCTGAGCCCACTGACCCAGTTCTCTACAGACCCCAGTTAAGACCTTTAACCTCGACAACCTCTACTGTCTCTAAGCCCTGAGCACCACTGACCCAGTTACAGACCTAAAACCTCTACAACCTCTACTGTCTCTAAGCCCTGAGCACCACTGACCCAGTTACAGACCTAAACCTCTACAACCTCTACTGTCTCTGAGCCCTGAGCACCACTGACCCAGTTACAGACCTAAAACCTCTACAACCTCTACTGTCTCTAAGCCCTGAGCACCACTGACCCAGTTACAGACCTAAAACCTCGACAACCTCTACTGTCTCTAAGCCCTGAGCACCACTGACCCAGTTACAGACCTTTAACCTCTACAACCTCTACTGTCTCTAAGCCCTGAGCACCACTGACCCAGTTACAGACCTAAAACCTCTACAACCTCTACTGTCTCTAAGCCCTGAGCCCCACTGACCCAGTTACAGACCTAAAACCTCTACAACCTCTACTGTCTCTAAGCCCTGAGCACCACTGACCCAGTTACAGACCTAAAACCTCTACAACCTCTACTGTCTCTAAGCCCTGAGCACCACTGACCCAGTTACAGACCTAAAACCTTGACAACCTCTACTGTCTCTAAGCCCTGAGCACCACTGACCCAGTTACAGACCTAAAACCTCTACAACCTCTACTGTCTCTAAGCCCTGAGCACCACTGACCCAGTTACAGACCTAAAACCTCTACAACCTCTACTGTCTCTAAGCCCTGAGCACCACTGACCCAGTTACAGACCTAAAACCTCTACAACCTCTACTGTCTCTAAGCCCTGAGCACCACTGACCCAGTTACAGACCTAAAACCTCTACAACCTCTACTGTCTCTAAGCCCTGAGCACCACTGACCCAGTTACAGACCTAAAACCTCTACAACCTCTACTGTCTCTAAGCCCTGAGCACCACTGACCCAGTTACAGACCTAAAACCTCTACAACCTCTACTGTCTCTAAGCCCTGAGCACCACTGACCCAGTTACAGACCTAAACCTCTACAACCTCTACTGTCTCTAAGCCCTGAGCACCACTGACCCAGTTACGACCTTTAACCTCTACAACCTCTACTGTCTCTAAGCCCTGAGCACCACTGACCCAGTTACAGACCTAAACCTCTACAACCTCTACTGTCTCTAAGCCCTGAGCACCACTGACCCAGTTACAGACCTAAAACCTCTACAACCTCTACTGTCTCTAAGCCCTGAGCACCACTGACCCAGTTACAGACCTAAAACCTCTACAACCTCTACTGTCTCTAAGCCCTGAGCACCACTGACCCAGTTACAGACCTAAAACCTCTACAACCTCTACTGTCTCTAAGCCCTGAGCACCACTGACCCAGTTACAGACCTTTAACCTCTACAACCTCTACTGTCTCTAAGCCCTGAGCACCACTGACCCAGTTACAGACCTTTAACCTCTACAACCTCTACTGTCTCTAAGCCCTGAGCACCACTGACCCAGTTACAGACCTAAAACCTCTACAACCTCTACTGTCTCTAAGCCCTGAGCACCACTGACCCAGTTACAGACCTAAAACCTCGACAACCTCTACTGTCTCTAAGCCCTGAGCACCACTGACCCAGTTACAGACCTTTAACCTCTACAACCTCTACTGTCTCTAAGCCCTGAGCACCACTGACCCAGTTACAGACCTAAAACCTCTAACCTCTACTGTCTCTAAGCCCTGAGCCCCACTGACCCAGTTACAGACCTAAAACCTCTACAACCTCTACTGTCTCTAAGCCCTGAGCACCACTGACCCAGTTACAGACCTAAAACCTCTACAACCTCTACTGTCTCTAAGCCCTGAGCACCACTGACCCAGTTACAGACCTAAAACCTCTACAACCTCTACTGTCTCTAAGCCCTGAGCACCACTGACCCAGTTACAGACCTAAAACCTCTACAACCTCTACTGTCTCTAAGCCCTGAGCACCACTGACCCAGTTACAGACCTTTAACCTCTACAACCTCTACTGTCTCTAAGCCCTGAGCACCACTGACCCAGTTACAGACCTAAAACCTCTACAACCTCTACTGTCTCTAAGCCCTGAGCACCACTGACCCAGTTACAGACCTAAAACCTCGACAACCTCTACTGTCTCTAAGCCCTGAGCACCACTGACCCAGTTACAGACCTAAAACCTCTACAACCTCTACTGTCTCTAAGCCCTGAGCACCACTGACCCAGTTACAGACCTAAACCTCTACAACCTCTACTGTCTCTAAGCCCTGAGCACCACTGACCCAGTTACAGACCTAAAACCTCTACAACCTCTACTGTCTCTAAGCCCTGAGCACCACTGACCCAGTTACAGACCTAAAACCTCGACAACCTCTACTGTCTCTAAGCCCTGAGCACCACTGACCCAGTTACAGACCTAAAACCTCTACAACCTCTACTGTCTCTAAGCCCTGAGCACCACTGACCCAGTTACAGACCTTTAACCTCTACAACCTCTACTGTCCCTAAGCCCTGAGCACCACTAACCCAGTTACAGACCTAAAACCTTGCCAACCTCTACTGTCTCTAAGCCCTGAGCCCCACTGACCCAGTTACAGACCTAAAACCTCTACAACCTCTACTGTCTCTAAGCCCTGAGCACCACTGACCCAGTTACAGACCTAAAACCTCTACAACCTCTACTGTCTCTAAGCCCTGAGCACCACTGACCCAGTTACAGACCTAAAACCTTGACAACCTCTACTGTCTCTAAGCCCTGAGCACCACTGACCCAGTTACAGACCTAAAACCTCTACAACCTCTACTGTCTCTAAGCCCTGAGCACCACTGACCCAGTTACAGACCTAAAACCTCTACAACCTCTACTGTCTCTAAGCCCTGAGCACCACTGACCCAGTTACAGACCTAAAACCTCTACAACCTCTACTGTCTCTAAGCCCTGAGCACCACTGACCCAGTTACAGACCTTTAACCTCTACAACCTCTACTGTCTCTAAGCCCTGAGCACCACTGACCCAGTTACAGACCTTTAACCTCGACAACCTCTACTGTCTCTAAGCCCTGAGCACCACTGACCCAGTTACAGACCTAAACCTCGACAACCTCTACTGTCTCTAAGCCCTGAGCACCACTGACCCAGTTACATACCTAAAACCTCTACAACCTCTACTGTCTCTAAGCCTGAGCACCACTGACCCAGTTACAGACCTAAACCTCTACAACCTCTACTGTCTCTAAGCCCTGAGCACCACTGACCCAGTTACAGACCTAAAACCTCTACAACCTCTACTGTCTCTAAGCCCTGAGCACCACTGACCCAGTTACAGACCTAAAACCTCGACAACCTCTACTGTCTCTAAGCCCTGAGCACCACTGACCCAGTTACAGACCTAAAACCTCTACAACCTCTACTGTCTCTAAGCCCTGAGCACCACTGACCCAGTTACAGACCTTTAACCTCTACAACCTCTACTGTCCCTAAGCCCTGAGCACCACTGACCCAGTTACAGACCTTTAACCTCGACAACCTCTACTGTCTCTAAGCCCTGAGCACCACTGACCCAGTTACAGACCTAAAACCTCTACAACCTCTACTGTCTCTAAGCCCTGAGCACCACTGACCCAGTTACAGACCTAAAACCTCGACAACCTCTACTGTCTCTAAGCCCTGAGCACCACTGACCCAGTTACAGACCTAAAACCTCTACAACCTCTACTGTCTCTAAGCCCTGAGCACCACTGACCCAGTTACAGACCTAAAACCTCTACAACCTCTACTGTCTCTAAGCCCTGAGCACCACTGACCCAGTTACAGACCTAAAACCTCTACAACCTCTACTGTCTCTAAGCCCTGAGCCCACTGACCCAGTTACAGACCTAAAACCTTGCAACCTCTACTGTCTCTAAGCCCTGAGCACCACTGACCCAGTTACAGACCTAAAACCTCGACAACCTCTACTGTCTCTAAGCCCTGAGCACCACTGACCCAGTTACAGACCTAAAACCTCTACAACCTCTACTATCTCTAAGCCCTGAGCACCACTGACCCAGTTACAGACCTAAAACCTTGACAACCTCTACTGTCTCTAAGCCCTGAGCACCACTGACCCAGTTACAGACCTAAAACCTCTACAACCTCTACTGTCTCTAAGCCCTGAGCACCACTGACCCAGTTACAGACCTTTAACCTCTACAACCTCTACTGTCTCTAAGCCCTGAGCACCACTGACCCAGTTACAGACCTAAAACCTCGACAACCTCTACTGTCTCTAAGCCCTGAGCACCACTGACCCAGTTACAGACCTAAAACCTCTACAACCTCTACTGTCTCTAAGCCCTGAGCACCACTGACCCAGTTACAGACCTTTAACCTCTACAACCTCTACTGTCTCTAAGCCCTGAGCACCACTGACCCAGTTACAGACCTAAAACCTCTACAACCTCTACTGTCTCTAAGCCCTGAGCACCACTGACCCAGTTACAGACCTAAAACCTCTACAACCTCTACTGTCTCTAAGCCCTGAGCACCACTGACCCAGTTACAGACCTAAAACCTCTACAACCTCTACTGTCTCTAAGCCCTGAGCACCACTGACCCAGTTACAGACCTAAAACCTCTACAACCTCTACTGTCTCTAAGCCCTGAGCACCACTGACCCAGTTACAGACCTAAAACCTCGACAACCTCTACTGTCTCTAAGCCCTGAGCACCACTGACCCAGTTACAGACCTAAAACCTCTACAACCTCTACTGTCTCTAAGCCCTGAGCACCACTGACCCAGTTACAGACCTTTAAAACTCTACAACCTCTACTGTCTCTAAGCCCTGAGCACCACTGACCCAGTTACAGACCTTTAACCTCTACAACCTCTACTGTCTCTAAGCCCTGAGCACCACTGACCCAGTTACAGACCTAAAACCTCTACAACCTCTACTGTCTCTAAGCCCTGAGCACCACTGACCCAGTTACAGACCTAAAACCTCTACAACCTCTACTGTCTCTAAGCCCTGAGCACCACTGACCCAGTTACAGACCTTTAACCTCTACAACCTCTACTGTCTCTAAGCCCTGAGCACCACTGACCCAGTTACAGACCTAAAACCTCTACAACCTCTACTGTCTCTAAGCCCTGAGCACCACTGACCCAGTTACAGACCTAAAACCTCTACAACCTCTACTGTCTCTAAGCCCTGAGCACCACTGACCCAGTTACAGACCTAAAACCTCTACAACCTCTACTGTCTCTAAGCCCTGAGCACCACTGACCCAGTTACAGACCTAAAACCTCTACAACCTCTACTGTCTCTAAGCCCTGAGCACCACTGACCCAGTTACAGACCTAAAACCTCTACAACCTCTACTGTCTCTAAGCCCTGAGCACCACTGACCCAGTTACAGACCTAAAACCTCTACAACCTCTACTGTCTCTAAGCCCTGAGCACCACTGACCCAGTTACAGACCTAAAACCTCTACAACCTCTACTGTCTCTAAGCCCTGAGCACCACTGACCCAGTTACAGACCTAAAACCTCTACAACCTCTACTGTCTCTAAGCCCTGAGCCCCACTGACCCAGTTACAGACCTTTAACCTCAACAACCTCTACTGTCTCTAAGCCCTGAGCACCACTGACCCAGTTACAGACCTAAAACCTCTACAACCTCTACTGTCTCTAAGCCCTGAGCACCACTGACCCAGTTACCGACCTTTAACCTCTACAACCTCTACTGTCCCTAAGCCCTGAGCACCACTGACCCAGTTACAGACCTTTAACCTCGACAACCTCTACTGTCTCTAAGCCCTGAGCACCACTGACCCAGTTACAGACCTAAAACCTCGACAACCTCTACTGTCTCTAAGCCCTGAGCACCACTGACCCAGTTACAGACCTAAAACCTCGACAACCTCTACTGTCTCTAAGCCCTGAGCACCACTGACCCAGTTACAGACCTAAAACCTCTACAACCTCTACTGTCTCTAAGCCCTGAGCACCACTGACCCAGTTACAGACCTTTAACCTCTACAACCTCTACTGTCTCTAAGCCCTGAGCACCACTGACCCAGTTACAGACCTAAAACCTCTACAACCTCTACTGTCTCTAAGCCCTGAGCACCACTGACCCAGTTACAGACCTTTAACCTCGACAACCTCTACTGTCTCTAAGCCCTGAGCCCCACTGACCCAGTTACAGACCTAAAACCTTTTCAAACCTCTACTGTCTCTAAGCCCTGAGCACCACTGACCCAGTTACAGACCTTTAACCTCTACAACCTCTACTGTCTCTAAGCCCTGAGCACCACTGACCCAGTTACAGACCTTTAACCTCTACAACCTCTACTGTCTCTAAGCCCTGAGCACCACTGACCCAGTTACAGACCTAAAACCTCTACAACCTCTACTGTCTCTAAGCCCTGAGCACCACTGACCCAGTTACAGACCTAAAACCTCTACAACCTCTACTGTCTCTAAGCCCTGAGCACCACTGACCCAGTTACAGACCTAAAACCTCTACAACCTCTACTGTCTCTAAGCCCTGAGCACCACTGACCCAGTTACAGACCTTTAACCTCTACAACCTCTACTGTCTCTAAGCCCTGAGCACCACTGACCCAGTTACAGACCTAAAACCTCTACAACCTCTACTGTCTCTAAGCCCTGAGCCCCACTGACCCAGTTACAGACCTAAACCTCTACAACCTCTACTGTCTCTAAGCCCTGAGCACCACTGACCCAGTTACAGACCTAAAACCTCTGACAACCTCTACTGTCTCTAAGCCCTGAGCACCACTGACCCAGTTACAGACCTAAAACCTCTACAACCTCTACTGTCTCTAAGCCCTGAGCACCACTGACCCAGTTACAGACCTAACCTCTACAACCTCTACTGTCTCTAAGCCCTGAGCACCACTGACCCAGTTACAGACCTAAACCTCTACAACCTCTACTGTCTCTAAGCCCTGAGCACCACTGACCCAGTTACAGACCTAAAACCTCTACAACCTCTACTGTCTCTAAGCCCTGAGCACCACTGACCCAGTTACAGACCTAAAACCTCTACACCTCTACTGTCTCTAAGCCCTGAGCACCACTGACCCAGTTACAGACCTTTAACCTCTACAACCTCTACTGTCTCTAAGCCCTGAGCACCACTGACCCAGTTACAGACCTTTAACCTCTACAACCTCTACTGTCTCTAAGCCCTGAGCACCACTGACCCAGTTACAGACCTAAAACCTCGTCTACTGTCTCTAAGCCCTGAGCACCACTGACCCAGTTACAGACCTAAAACCTCGACAACCTCTACTGTCTCTAAGCCCTGAGCACCACTGACCCAGTTACAGACCTTTAACCTCGACAACCTCTACTGTCTCTAAGCCCTGAGCCCCACTGACCCAGTTACAGACCTAAAACCTTTTCAAGCTCTACTGTCTCTAAGCACTGAGCACCACTGACCCAGTTACAGACCTTTAACCTCTACAACCTCTACTGTCTCTAAGCCCTGAGCCCCACTGACCCAGTTACAGACCTTTAACCTCGACAACCTCTACTGTCTCTAAGCCCTGAGCACCACTGACCCAGTTACAGACCTAAAACCTCTACAACCTCTACTGTCTCTAAGCCCTGAGCACCACTGACCCAGTTACAGACCTAAAACCTCGACAACCTCTACTGTCTCTAAGCCCTGAGCCCCACTGACCCAGTTACAGACCTAAAACCTCAACAACTCTACTGTCTCTAAGCCCTGAGCACCACTGACCCAGTTACAGACCTTTAACCTCTACAACCTCTACTGTCTCTAAGCCCTGAGTCCCACTGACCCAGTTACAGACCTTTAACCTCGACAACCTCTACTGTCTCTAAGCCCTGAGCCCCACTGACCCAGTTACAGACCTAAAACCTTTTCAACCTCTACTGTCTCTAAGCACTGAGCACCACTGACCCAGTTACAGACCTTTAACCTCTACAACCTCTACTGTCTCTAAGCCCTGAGCCCCACTGACCCAGTTACAGACCTAAACCTCGACAACCTCTACTGTCTCTAAGCCCTGATTCACTGACCCAGTTACAGACCTAAAACCTCTACAACCTCTACTGTCTCTAAGCCCTGAGCACCACTGACCCAGTTACAGACCTTTAACCTCGACAACCTCTACTGTCTCTAAGCCCTGAGCCCCACTGACCCAGTTACAGACCTAAAACCTTTTCAACCTCTACTGTCTCTAAGCCCTGAGCACCACTGACCCAGTTACAGACCTTTAACCTCTACAACCTCTACTGTCTCTAAGCCCTGAGCACCACTGACCCAGTTACAGACCTTTAACCTCGACAACCTCTACTGTCTCTAAGCCCTGAGCACCACTGACCCAGTTACAGACCTAAAACCTCTACAACCTCTACTGTCTCTAAGCCCTGAGCACCACTGACCCAGTTACAGACCTAAAACCTCTACAACCTCTACTGTCTCTAAGCCCTGAGCACCACTGACCCAGTTACAGACCTTTAACCTCTACAACCTCTACTGTCTCTAAGCCCTGAGCACCACTGACCCAGTTACAGACCTAAAACCTCTACAACCTCTACTGTCTCTAAGCCCTGAGCACCACTGACCCAGTTACAGACCTAAAACCTCTACAACCTCTACTGTCTCTAAGCCCTGAGCACCACTGACCCAGTTACAGACCTAAAACCTCTACAACCTCTACTGTCTCTAAGCCCTGAGCCCCACTGACCCAGTTACAGACCTAAAACCTCTACAACCTCTACTGTCTCTAAGCCCTGAGCCCCACTGACCCAGTTACAGACCTAAAACCTCTACAACCTCTACTGTCTCTAAGCCCTGAGCCCCACTGACCCAGTTACAGACCTTTAACCTCTAAAACCTCTACTGTCTCTAAGCCCTGAGCACCACTGACCCAGTTACAGACCTAAAACCTCTACAACCTCTACTGTCTCTAAGCCCTGAGCACCACTGACCCAGTTACAGACCTTTAAAACCTCTACAACCTCTACTGTCTCTAAGCCCTGAGCACCACTGACCCAGTTACAGACCTTTAACCTCGACAACCTCTACTGTCTCTAAGCCCTGAGCACCACTGACCCAGTTACAGACCTAAAACCTCGACAACCTCTACTGTCTCTAAGCCCTGAGCACCACTGACCCAGTTACAGACCTAAAACCTCTACAACCTCTACTGTCTCTAAGCCCTGAGCACCACTGACCCAGTTACAGACCTAAAACCTCTACAACCTCTACTGTCTCTAAGCCCTGAGCACCACTGACCCAGTTACAGACCTAAAACCTCTACAACCTCTACTGTCTCTAAGCCCTGAGCACCACTGACCCAGTTACAGACCTAAAACCTCTACAACCTCTACTGTCTCTAAGCCCTGAGCACCACTGACCCAGTTACAGACCTAAAACCTCTACAACCTCTACTGTCTCTAAGCCCTGAGCCCCACTGACCCAGTTACAGACCTAAAACCTCTACAACCTCTACTGTCTCTAAGCCCTGAGCACCACTGACCCAGTTACAGACCTAAAACCTCTACAACCTCTACTGTCTCTAAGCCCTGAGCCCCACTGACCCAGTTACAGACCTTTAACCTCAACAACCTCTACTGTCTCTAAGCCCTGAGCACCACTGACCCAGTTACAGACCTAAAACCTTGACAACCTCTACTGTCTCTAAGCCCTGAGCACCACTGACCCAGTTACAGACCTAAAACCTCTACAACCTCTACTGTCTCTAAGCCCTGAGCACCACTGACCCAGTTACAGACCTTTAACCTCTACAACCTCTACTGTCCCTAAGCCCTGAGCACCACTGACCCAGTTACAGACCTTTAACCTCGACAACCTCTACTGTCTCTAAGCCCTGAGCACCACTGACCCAGTTACAGACCTAAAACCTCGACAACCTCTACTGTCTCTAAGCCCTGAGCACCACTGACCCAGTTACAGACCTAAAACCTCGACAACCTCTACTGTCTCTAAGCCCTGAGCACCACTGACCCAGTTACAGACCTTTAACCTCTACAACCTCTACTGTCCCTAAGCCCTGAGCACCACTGACCCAGTTACAGACCTTTAACCTCGACAACCTCTACTGTCTCTAAGCCCTGAGCACCACTGACCCAGTTACAGACCTAAAACCTCTACAACCTCTACTGTCTCTAAGCCCTGAGCAC
Organism: Oncorhynchus nerka; assembly: GCF_034236695.1. Classification (NCBI taxonomy): domain Eukaryota; kingdom Metazoa; phylum Chordata; class Actinopteri; order Salmoniformes; family Salmonidae; genus Oncorhynchus; species Oncorhynchus nerka. Next base: position 48,035,432 of record NC_088399.1, read on the forward strand.
CACTGACCCAGTTACAGACCTAAAACCTCGACAACCTCTACTGTCTCTAAGCCCTGAGCACCACTGACCCAGTTACAGACCTTTAACCTCGACAACCTCTACTGTCTCTAAGCCCTGAGCCCCACTGACCCAGTTACAGACCTAAAACCTTTTCAAGCTCTACTGTCTCTAAGCACTGAGCACCACTGACCCAGTTACAGACCTTTAACCTCTACAACCTCTACTGTCTCTAAGCCCTGAGCCCCACTGACCCAGTTACAGACCTTTAACCTCGACAACCTCTACTGTCTCTAAGCCCTGAGCACCACTGACCCAGTTACAGACCTAAAACCTCTACAACCTCTACTGTCTCTAAGCCCTGAGCACCACTGACCCAGTTACAGACCTTTAACCTCGACAACCTCTACTGTCTCTAAGCCCTGAGCCCCACTGACCCAGTTACAGACCTAAAACCTTTTCAACCTCTACTGTCTCTAAGCCCTGAGCACCACTGACCCAGTTACAGACCTTTAACCTCTACAACCTCTACTGTCTCTAAGCCCTGAGTCCCACTGACCCAGTTACAGACCTTTAAAACTCGACAACCTCTACTGTCTCTAAGCCCTGAGCACCACTGACCCAGTTACAGACCTAAAACCTGTCTCTAAGCCCTGAGCACCACTGACCCAGTTACAGACCTAAAACCTCTACAACCTCTACTGTCTCTAAGCCCTGAGCACCACTGACCCAGTTACAGACCTAAAACCTCTACAACCTCTACTGTCTCTAAGCCCTGAGCACCACTGACCCAGTTACAGACCTTTAACCTCTACAACCTCTACTGTCTCTAAGCCCTGAGCACCACTGACCCAGTTACAGACCTTTAACCTCTACAACCTCTACTGTCTCTAAGCCCTGAGCACCACTGACCCAGTTACAGACCTAAAACCTCGCAACCTCTACTGTCTCTAAGCCCTGAGCACCACTGACCCAGTTACAGACCTAAAACCTCTACAACCTCTACTGTCTCTAAGCCCTGAGCACCACTGACCCAGTTACAGACCTTTAAAACCTCTACAACCTCTACTGTCTCTAAGCCCTGAGCACCACTGACCCAGTTACAGACCTTTAACCTCGACAACCTCTACTGTCTCTAAGCCCTGAGCACCACTGACCCAGTTACAGACCTAAAACCTCTACAACCTCTACTGTCTCTAAGCCCTGAGCACCACTGACCCAGTTACAGACCTAAAACCTCTACAACCTCTACTGTCTCTAAGCCCTGAGCACCACTGACCCAGTTACAGACCTTTAACCTCTACAACCTCTACTGTCTCTAAGCCCTGAGCCCCACTGACCCAGTTACAGACCTAAAACCTTTTCAACCTCTACTGTCTCTAAGCCCTGAGCACCACTGACCCAGTTACAGACCTTTAACCTCTACAACCTCTACTGTCTCTAAGCCCTGAGCACCACTGACCCAGTTACAGACCTAAAACCTCTACAACCTCTACTGTCTCTAAGCCCTGAGCACCACTGTCCCAGTTACATACCTAAAACCTCTACAACCTCTACTGTCTCTAAGCCTGAGCACCACTGACCCAGTTACAGACCTAAACCTCTACAACCTCTACTGTCTCTAAGCCCTGAGCCCCACTGACCCAGTTACAGACCTAAAACCTTTTCAAGCTCTACTGTCTCTAAGCACTGAGCACCACTGACCCAGTTACAGACCTTTAACCTCTACAACCTCTACTGTCTCTAAGCCCTGAGCCCCACTGACCCAGTTACAGACCTTTAACCTCGACAACCTCTACTGTCTCTAAGCCCTGAGCACCACTGACCCAGTTACAGACCTAAAACCTCTACAACCTCTACTGTCTCTAAGCCCTGAGCACCACTGACCCAGTTACAGACCTTTAACCTCGACAACCTCTACTGTCTCTAAGCCCTGAGCCCCACTGACCCAGTTACAGACCTAAAACCTTTTCAACCTCTACTGTCTCTAAGCCCTGAGCACCACTGACCCAGTTACAGACCTAAAACCTCGACAACCTCTACTGTCTCTAAGCCCTGAGCACCACTGACCCAGTTACAGACCTTTAACCTCGACAACCTCTACTGTCTCTAAGCCCTGAGCCCCACTGACCCAGTTACAGACCTAAAACCTTTTCAACCTCTACTGTCTCTAAGCCCTGAGCACCACTGACCCAGTTACAGACCTTTAACCTCTACAACCTCTACTGTCTCTAAGCCCTGAGCCCCACTGACCCAGTTACAGACCTTTAACCTCGACAACCTCTACTGTCTCTAAGCCCTGAGCACCACTGACCCAGTTACAGACCTAAAACCTCTACAACCTCTACTGTCTCTAAGCCCTGAGCACCACTGACCCAGTTACAGACCTTTAACCTCGACAACCTCTACTGTCTCTAAGCCCTGAGCCCCACTGACCCAGTTACAGACCTAAAACCTCTTCAACCTCTACTGTCTCTAAGCCCTGAGCACCACTGACCCAGTTACAGACCTTTAACCTCTACAACCTCTACTGTCTCTAAGCCCTGAGCACCACTGACCCAGTTACAGACCTTTAACCTCTACAACCTCTACTGTCTCTAAGCCCTGAGCACCACTGACCCAGTTACAGACCTAAAACCTCTACAACCTCTACTGTCTCTAAGCCCTGAGCACCACTGACCCAGTTACAGACCTAAACCTCTACAACCTCTACTGTCTCTAAGCCCTGAGCACCACTGACCCAGTTACAGACCTAAAACCTCTACAACCTCTACTGTCTCTAAGCCCTGAGCACCACTGACCCAGTTACAGACCTAAAACCTCTACAAACTCTACTGTCTCTAAGCCCTGAGCACCACTGACCCAGTTACAGACCTAAAACCTCTACAACCTCTACTGTCTCTAAGCCCTGAGCCCCACTGACCCAGTTACAGACCTAAAACCTCTACAACCTCTACTGTCTCTAAGCCCTGAGCCCCACTGACCCAGTTACAGACCTAAAACCTCTACAACCTCTACTGTCTCTAAGCCCTGAGCCCCACTGACCCAGTTACAGACCTTTAACCTCAACAACCTCTACTGTCTCTAAGCCCTGAGCACCACTGACCCAGTTACAGACCTAAAACCTCTACAACCTCTACTGTCTCTAAGCCCTGAGCACCACTGACCCAGTTACAGACCTAAACCTGACAACCACTGTCTCTAAGCCCTGACCCACTGACCCAGTTACAGACCTTTAACCTCTACAACCTCTACTGTCTCTAAGCCCTGAGCACCACTGACCCAGTTACAGACCTAAAACCTCTACAACCTCTACTGTCTCTAAGCCCTGAGCACCACTGACCCAGTTACAGACCTAAAACCTCTACAACCTCTACTGTCTCTAAGCCCTGAGCACCACTGACCCAGTTACAGACCTTTAACCTCTACAACCTCTACTGTCTCTAAGCCCTGAGCACCACTGACCCAGTTACAGACCTTTAACCTCGACAACCTCTACTGTCTCTAAGCCCTGAGCACCACTGACCCAGTTACAGACCTAAACCTCTACAACCTCTACTGTCTCTAAGCCCTGAGCACCACTGACCCAGTTACAGACCTAAAACCTCTACAACCTCTACTGTCTCTAAGCCCTGAGCACCACTGACCCAGTTACAGACCTTTAACCTCTACAACCTCTACTGTCTCTAAGCCCTGAGCACCACTGACCCAGTTACAGACCTAAAACCTCTACAACCTCTACTGTCTCTAAGCCCTGAGCACCACTGACCCAGTTACAGACCTAAAACCTCTACAAACTCTACTGTCTCTAAGCCCTGAGCACCACTGACCCAGTTACAGACGACCTAAAACCTCTACAACCTCTACTGTCTCTAAGCCCTGAGCCCCACTGACCCAGTTACAGACCTAAAACCTCTACAACCTCTACTGTCTCTAAGCCCTGAGCCCCACTGACCCAGTTACAGACCTAAAACCTCTACAACCTCTACTGTCTCTAAGCCCTGAGCACCACTGACCCAGTTACAGACCTAAAACCTCTACAACCTCTACTGTCTCTAAGCCCTGAGCACCACTGACCCAGTTACAGACCTAAAACCTCTACAACCTCTACTGTCTCTAAGCCCTGAGCACCACTGACCCAGTTACAGACCTAAAACCTCTACAACCTCTACTGTCTCTAAGCCCTGAGCACCACTGACCCAGTTACAGACCTTTAACCTCTACAACCTCTACTGTCTCTAAGCCCTGAGCACCACTGACCCAGTTACAGACCTAAAACCTCTACAACCTCTACTGTCTCTAAGCCCTGAGCACCACTGACCCAGTTACAGACCTAAAACCTACAACCTCTACTGTCTCTAAGCCCTGAGCACCACTGACCCAGTTACAGACCTTTAACCTCTACAACCTCTACTGTCTCTAAGCCCTGAGCACCACTGACCCAGTTACAGACCTTTAACCTCTACAACCTCTACTGTCTCTAAGCCCTGAGCACCACTGACCCAGTTACAGACCTAAAACCTCGACAACCTCTACTGTCTCTAAGCCCTGAGCACCACTGACCCAGTTACAGACCTAAAACCTCTACAACCTCTACTGTCTCTAAGCCCTGAGCACCACTGCCCAGTTACAGACCTGAACCTCGCAACCACTGTCTCTAAGCCCAGCCCCACTGACCCAGTTACAGACCTAAAACCTCAAGCTCTACTGTCTCTAAGCCCTGAGCACCACTGACCCAGTTACAGACCTTTAACCTCTACAACCTCTACTGTCTCTAAGCCCTGAGCCCACTGACCCAGTTACAGACCTTTAACCTCGACAACCTCTACTGTCTCTAAGCCCTGAGCACCACTGACCCAGTTACAGACCTAAAACCTCTACAACCTCTACTGTCTCTAAGCCCTGAGCACCACTGACCCAGTTACAGACCTAAACCTCTACAACCTCTACTGTCTCTAAGCCCTGAGCACCACTGACCCAGTTACAGACCTAAAACCTCTACAACCTCTACTGTCTCTAAGCCCTGAGCACCACTGACCCAGTTACAGACCTTTAACCTCTACAACCTCTACTGTCTCTAAGCCCTGAGCACCACTGACCCAGTTACAGACCTTTAACCTCTCTACTGTCTCTAAGCCCTGAGCCCCACTGACCCAGTTACAGACCTAAAACCTTTTCAACCTCTACTGTCTCTAAGCCCTGAGCACCACTGACCCAGTTACAGACCTAAAACCTCTACAACCTCTACTGTCTCTAAGCCCTGAGCCCCACTGACCCAGTTACAGACCTAAACCTCGACAACCTCTACTGTCTCTAAGCCCTGAGCACCACTGACCCAGTTACAGACCTAAAACCTCTACAACCTCTACTGTCTCTAAGCCCTGAGCACCACTGACCCAGTTACAGACCTAAAACCTCTACAACCTCTACTGTCTCTAAGCCCTGAGCACCACTGACCCAGTTACAGACCTAAACCTCTACAACCTCTACTGTCTCTAAGCCCTGAGCACCACTGACCCAGTTACAGACCTAAAACCTCTAAACCTCTACTGTCTCTAAGCCCTGAGCACCACTGACCCAGTTACAGACCTAAAACCTCTACAACCTCTACTGTCTCTAAGCCCTGAGCACCACTGACCCAGTTACAGACCTTTAACCTCTACAACCTCTACTGTCTCTAAGCCCTGAGCACCACTGACCCAGTTACAGACCTAAAACCTCTACAACCTCTACTGTCTCTAAGCCCTGAGCACCACTGACCCAGTTACAGACCTAAAACCTCTACAACCTCTACTGTCTCTAAGCCCTGAGCACCACTGACCCAGTTACAGACCTAAAACCTCTACAACCTCTACTGTCTCTAAGCCCTGAGCCCCACTGACCCAGTTACAGACCTAAAACCTCTACAACCTCTACTGTCTCTAAGCCCTGAGCCCCACTGACCCAGTTACAGACCTAAAACCTCTACAACCTCTACTGTCTCTAAGCCCTGAGCACCACTGACCCAGTTACAGACCTTTAACCTCTACAACCTCTACTGTCTCTAAGCCCTGAGCACCACTGACCCAGTTACAGACCTAAAACCTCTTCAACCTCTACTGTCTCTAAGCCCTGAGCACCACTGACCCAGTTACAGACCTAAAACCTCTACAACCTCTACTGTCTCTAAGCCCTGAGCCCACTGACCCAGTTACAGACCTTTAACCTCGACAACCTCTACTGTCTCTAAGCCCTGAGCCCCACTGACCCAGTTACAGACCTAAAACCTTTTCAACCTCTACTGTCTCTAAGCACTGAGCACCACTGACCCAGTTACAGACCTTTAACCTCTACAACCTCTACTGTCTCTAAGCCCTGAGCCCCACTGACCCAGTTACAGACCTTTAACCTCGACAACCTCTACTGTCTCTAAGCCCTGAGCACCACTGACCCAGTTACAGACCTAAAACCTCTACAACCTCTACTGTCTCTAAGCCCTGAGCACCACTGACCCAGTTACAGACCTAAAACCTCTACAACCTCTACTGTCTCTAAGCCCTGAGCACCACTGACCCAGTTACAGACCTTTAACCTCTACAACCTCTACTGTCTCTAAGCCCTGAGCACCACTGACCCAGTTACAGACCTAAAACCTCTACAACCTCTACTGTCTCTAAGCCCTGAGCACCACTGACCCAATTACAGACCTAAAACCTCTACAAACTCTACTGTCTCTAAGCCCTGAGCACCACTGACCCAGTTACAGACCTAAAACCTCTACAACCTCTACTGTCTCTAAGCCCTGAGCCCCACTGACCCAGTTACAGACCTAAAACCTCTACAACCTCTACTGTCTCTAAACCCTGAGCCCCACTGACCCAGTTACAGACCCAAAACCTCTACAACCTCTACTGTCTCTAAGCCCTGAGCCCCACTGACCCAGTTACAGACCTTTAACCTCAACAACCTCTACTGTCTCTAAGCCCTGAGCACCACTGACCCAGTTACAGACCTAAAACCTTGACAACCTCTACTGTCTCTAAGCCCTGAGCACCACTGTCCCAGTTACATACCTAAAACCTCTACAACCTCTGTCTGTGAGCACCACTGACTACAGACCTGTCTCTAAGCCCTGAGCACCACTGACCCAGTTACAGACCTAAACCTCTACAACCTCTACTGTCTCTAAGCCCTGAGCACCACTGACCCAGTTACAGACCTAAAACCTCTACAACCTCTACTGTCTCTAAGCCCTGAGCACCACTGACCCAGTTACAGACCTAAAACCTCGACAACCTCTACTGTCTCTAAGCCCTGAGCACCACTGACCCAGTTACAGACCTAAAACCTCTCTGTCTCTAAGCCCTGAGCACCACTGACCCAGTTACAGACCTAAAACCTCGACAACCTCTACTGTCTCTAAGCCCTGAGCCCCACTGACCCAGTTACAGACCTTTAACCTCTACAACCTCTACTGTCTCTAAGCCCTGAGCACCACTGACCCAGTTACAGACCTAAAACCTCCACAACCTCTACTGTCTCTAAGCCCTGAGCACCACTGACCCAGTTACAGACCTAAAACCTCTACAACCTCTACTGTCTCTAAGCCCTGAGCACCACTGACCCAGTTACAGACCTAAACCTCTACAACCTCTACTGTCTCTAAGCCCTGAGCCCAACTGACCCAGTTACAGACCTAAACCTCGCAACCTCTACTGTCTCTAAGCCCTGAGCCCCACTGACCCAGTTACAGACCTAAAACCTCTACAACCTCTACTGTCTCTAAGCCCTGAGCCCCACTGACCCAGTTACAGACCTTTAACCTCGACAACATCTACTGTCTCTAAGCCCTGAGCACCACTGACCCAGTTACAGACCTAAAACCTCTACAACCTCTACTGTCTCTAAACCCTGAGCCCAACTGACCCAGTTACAGACCTAAAACCTCGACAACCTCTACTGTCTCTAAGCCCTGAGCCCCACTGACCCAGTTACAGACCTAAAACCTCTACAACCTCTACTGTCTCTAAGCCCTGAGCCCCACTGACCCAGTTACAGACCTAAAACCTCTACAACCTCTACTGTCTCTAAGCCCTGAGCACCACTGACCCAGTTACAGACCTAAAACCTCTACAACCTCTACTGTCTCTAAGCCCTGAGCACCACTGACCCAGTTACAGACCTAAAACTCTACAACCTCTACTGTCTCTAAGCCCTGAGCACCACTGACCCAGTTACAGACCTAAAACCTCTACAACCTCTACTGTCTCTAAGCCCTGAGCACCACTGACCCAGTTACAGACCTAAAACCTCTACAACCTCTACTGTCTCTAAGCCCTGAGCACCACTGACCCAGTTACAGACCTTTAACCTCGACAACCTCTACTGTCTCTAAGCCCTGAGCCCCACTGACCCAGTTACAGACCTAAAACCTGAACCTCTACTGTCTCTAAGCCCTGAGCACCACTGACCCAGTTACAGACCTTTAACCTCTACAACCTCTACTGTCTCTAAGCCCTGAGCACCACTGACCCAGTTACAGACCTTTAACCTCTACAACCTCTACTGTCTCTAAGCCCTGAGCACCACTGACCCAGTTACAGACCTTTAACCTCGACAACCTCTACTGTCTCTAAGCCCTGAGCACCACTGACCCAGTTACAGACCTTTAACCTCTACAACCTCTACTGTCTCTAAGCCCTGAGCACCACTGACCCAGTTACAGACCTAAAACCTCTACAACCTCTACTGTCTCTAAGCCCTGAGCACCACTGACCCAGTTACAGACCTTTAACCTCTACAACCTCTACTGTCTCTAAGCCCTGAGCACCACTGACCCAGTTACAGACCTAAAACCTCTACAACCTCTACTGTCTCTAAGCCCTGAGCACCACTGACCCAGTTACAGACCTAAAACCTCTACAAACTCTACTGTCTCTAAGCCCTGAGCACCACTGACCCAGTTACAGACCTAAAACCTCTACAACCTCTACTGTCTCTAAGCCCTGAGCCCCACTGACCCAGTTACAGACCTAAAACCTCTACAACCTCTACTGTCTCTAAGCCCTGAGCCCCACTGACCCAGTTACAGACCTAAAACCTCTACAACCTCTACTGTCTCTAAGCCCTGAGCCCCACTGACCCAGTTACAGACCTAAAACCTCTACAACCTCTACTGTCTCTAAGCCCTGAGCACCACTGACCCAGTTACAGACCTTTAACCTCTAAAACCTCTACTGTCTCTAAGCCCTGAGCACCACTGACCCAGTTACAGACCTAAAACCTCACAACCTCTACTGTCTCTAAGCCCTGAGCACCACTGACCCAGTTACAGACCTAAAACCTCTACAACCTCTACTGTCTCTAAGCCCTGAGCACCACTGACCCAGTTACAGACCTTTAACCTCTACAACCTCTACTGTCTCTAAGCCCTGAGCACCACTGACCCAGTTACAGACCTAAAACCTCGCTCTAAGCCCTGAGCACCACTGACCCAGTTACAGACCTAAAACCTCTACAACCTCTACTGTCTCTAAGCCCTGAGCACCACTGACCCAGTTACAGACCTAAAACCTCTACAACCTCTACTGTCTCTAAGCCCTGAGCCCCACTGACCCAGTTACAGACCTTTAACCTCGACAACCTCTACTGTCTCTAAGCCCTGAGCACCACTGACCCAGTTACAGACCTAAAACCTCTACAACCTCTACTGTCTCTAAGCCCTGAGCACCACTGACCCAGTTACAGACCTAAAACCTCTACAACCTCTACTGTCTCTAAGCCCTGAGCACCACTGACCCAGTTACAGACCTTTAACCTCGACAACCTCTACTGTCTCTAAGCCCTGAGCCCCACTGACCCAGTTACAGACCTAAAACCTCTACAACCTCTACTGTCTCTAAGCCCTGAGCACCACTGACCCAGTTACAGACCTTTAACCTCTACAACCTCTACTGTCTCTAAGCCCTGAGCACCACTGACCCAGTTACAGACCTTTAACCTCTACAACCTCTACTGTCTCTAAGCCCAGTTACAGACCTAAAACCTCTACTGACCTCTAAACCCTGAGCAGACCCAGTTACAGACCTAAAACCTCGACAACCTCTACTGTCTCTAAGCCCTGAGCACCACTGACCCAGTTACAGACCTTAAGCCCTGAGCAGACCCAGTTACAGACCTAAAACCTCTACAACCTCTACTGTCTCTAAGCCCTGAGCACCACTGACCCAGTTACAGACCTAAAACCTCTACAACCTCTACTGTCTCTAAGCCCTGAGCACCACTGACCCAGTTACAGACCTAAAACCTCTACAACCTCTACTGTCTCTAAGCCCTGAGCACCACTGACCCAGTTACAGACCTAAAACCTCTACAACCTCTACTGTCTCTAAGCCCTGAGCACCACTGACCCAGTTACAGACCTAAAACCTCTACAACCTCTACTGTCTCTAAGCCCTGAGCACCACTGACCCAGTTACAGACCTAAAACCTCTACAACCTCTACTGTCTCTAAGCCCTGAGCACCACTGACCCAGTTACAGACCTTTAACCTCGACAACCTCTACTGTCTCTAAGCCCTGAGCCCCACTGACCCAGTTACAGACCTAAAACCTCTTCAACCTCTACTGTCTCTAAGCCCTGAGCACCACTGACCCAGTTACAGACCTTTAACCTCTACAACCTCTACTGTCTCTAAGCCCTGAGCCCCACTGACCCAGTTACAGACCTTTAACCTCTACAACCTCTACTGTCTCTAAGCCCTGAGCACCACTGACCCAGTTACAGACCTAAACCTCTACAACCTCTACTGTCTCTAAGCCCTGAGCACCACTGACCCAGTTACAGACCTAAAACCTCTACAACCTCTACTGTCTCTAAGCCCTGAGCACCACTGACCCAGTTACAGACCTTTAACCTCTACAACCTCTACTGTCTCTAAGCCCTGAGCACCACTGACCCAGTTACAGACCTAAAACCTCTACAACCTCTACTGTCTCTAAGCCCTGAGCACCACTGACCCAGTTACAGACCTAAAACCTCTACAACCTCTACTGTCTCTAAGCCCTGAGCACCACTGACCCAGTTACAGACCTAAAACCTCTACAACCTCTACTGTCTCTAAGCCCTGAGCCCCACTGACCCAGTTACAGACCTAAAACCTCTACAACCTCTACTGTCTCTAAGCCCTGAGCCCCACTGACCCAGTTACAGACCTAAAACCTCTACAACCTCTACTGTCTCTAAACCCTGAGCCCCACTGACCCAGTTACAGACCCAAAACCTCTACAACCTCTACTGTCTCTAAGCCCTGAGCCCCACTGACCCAGTTACAGACCTTTAACCTCAACAACCTCTACTGTCTCTAAGCCCTGAGCACCACTGACCCAGTTACAGACCTAAACCTCTACAACCTCTACTGTCTCTAAGCCCTGAGCACCACTGACCCAGTTACAGACCTAAAACCTCTACAACCTCTACTGTCTCTAAGCCCTGAGCACCACTGACCCAGTTACCGACCTTTAACCTCTACAACCTCTACTGTCCCTAAGCCCTGAGCACCACTGACCCAGTTACAGACCTTTAACCTCGACAACCTCTACTGTCTCTAAGCCCTGAGCACCACTGACCCAGTTACAGACCTAAAACCTCGACAACCTCTACTGTCTCTAAGCCCTGAGCACCACTGACCCAGTTACAGACCTAAAACCTCTACAACCTCTACTGTCTCTAAGCCCTGAGCACCACTGACCCAGTTACAGACCTTTAACCTCTACAACCTCTACTGTCTCTAAGCCCTGAGCACCACTGACCCAGTTACAGACCTTTAAAACCTCGACAACCTCTACTGTCTCTAAGCCCTGAGCACCACTGACCCAGTTACAGACCTAAACCTCTACAACCTCTACTGTCTCTAAGCCCTGAGCACCACTGACCCAGTTACAGACCTAAAACCTCTAAGCAACCTCTTACTGTCTCTAAGCCCTGAGCACCACTGACCCAGTTACAGACCTTTAACCTCGACAACCTCTACTGTCTCTAAGCCCTGAGCCCCACTGACCCAGTTACAGACCTAAAACCTCTTCAACCTCTACTGTCTCTAAGCCCTGAGCACCACTGACCCAGTTACAGACCTTTAACCTCTACAACCTCTACTGTCTCTAAGCCCTGAGCCCACTGACCCAGTTACAGACCTTTAACCTCGACAACCTCTACTGTCTCTAAGCCCTGAGCCCACTGACCCAGTTACAGACCTAAAACCTCTACAACCTCTACTGTCTCTAAGCCCTGAGCACCACTGACCCAGTTACAGACCTTTAACCTCTACAACCTCTACTGTCTCTAAGCCCTGAGCCCCACTGACCCAGTTACAGACCTTTAACCTCGACAACCTCTACTGTCTCTAAGCCCTGAGCACCACTGACCCAGTTACAGACCTAAAACCTCTACAACCTCTACTGTCTCTAAGCCCTGAGCACCACTGACCCAGTTACAGACCTTTAACCTCTACAACCTCTACTGTCTCTAAGCCCTGAGCCCACTGACCCAGTTACAGACCTAAAACCTTTTCAACCTCTACTGTCTCTAAGCCCTGAGCACCACTGACCCAGTTACAGACCTTTAAAACCTCTACAACCTCTACTGTCTCTAAGCCCTGAGCCCCACTGACCCAGTTACAGACCTTTAACCTCGACAACCTCTACTGTCTCTAAGCCCTGAGCACCACTGACCCAGTTACAGACCTTTAAACCTCTACAACCTCTACTGTCTCTAAGCCCTGAGCACCACTGACCCAGTTACAGACCTAAAACCTCTACAACCTCTACTGTCTCTAAGCCCTGAGCACCACTGACCCAGTTACAGACCTTTAACCTCTACAACCTCTACTGTCTCTAAGCCCTGAGCACCACTGACCCAGTTACAGACCTAAAACCTCTACAACCTCTACTGTCTCTAAGCCCTGAGCACCACTGACCCAGTTACAGACCTAAAACCTCTACAACCTCTACTGTCTCTAAGCCCTGAGCACCACTGACCCAGTTACAGACCTAAAACCTCTACAACCTCTACTGTCTCTAAGCCCTGAGCCCCACTGACCCAGTTACAGACCTAAAACCTCGACAACCTCTACTGTCTCTAAGCCCTGAGCCCCACTGACCCAGTTACAGACCTAAAACCTTTTCAAGCTCTACTGTCTCTAAGCACTGAGCACCACTGACCCAGTTACAGACCTAAAACCTCTACTGTCTCTAAGCCCTGAGCACCACTGACCCAGTTACAGACCTTTAACCTCGACAACCTCTACTGTCTCTAAGCCCTGAGCCCCACTGACCCAGTTACAGACCTAAAACCTTTTCAACCTCTACTGTCTCTAAGCCCTGAGCACCACTGACCCAGTTACAGACCTTTAACCTCTACAACCTCTACTGTCTCTAAGCCCTGAGTCCCACTGACCCAGCCTTTAACCACAACCTGTCTCTAAGCCCAGTTTACAGACCTAAAACCTTTTCAACCTCTACTGTCTCTAAGCACTGAGCACCACTGACCCAGTTACAGACCTTTAACCTCTACAACCTCTACTGTCTCTAAGCCCTGAGCCCCACTGACCCAGTTACAGACCTTTAACCTCGACAACCTCTACTGTCTCTAAGCCCTGAGCACCACTGACCCAGTTACAGACCTAAAACCTCTACAACCTCTACTGTCTCTAAGCCCTGAGCACCACTGACCCAGTTACAGACCTTTAACCTCGACAACCTCTACTGTCTCTAAGCCCTGAGCCCCACTGACCCAGTTACAGACCTAAAACCTTTTCAACCTCTACTGTCTCTAAGCCCTGAGCACCACTGACCCAGTTACAGACCTTTAACCTCTACAACCTCTACTGTCTCTAAGCCCTGAGCCCCACTGACCCAGTTACAGACCTTTAACCTCGACAACCTCTACTGTCTCTAAGCCCTGAGCACCACTGACCCAGTTACAGACCTTTAACCTCTACAACCTCTACTGTCCCTAAGCACTGAGCACCACTGACCCAGTTACAGACCTAAAACCTCTACAACCTCTACTGTCTCTAAGCCCTGAGCACCACTGACCCAGTTACAGACCTTTAACCTCTACAACCTCTACTGTCTCTAAGCCCTGAGCACCACTGACCCAGTTACAGACCTAAAACCTCTACAACCTCTACTGTCTCTAAGCCCTGAGCACCACTGACCCAATTACAGACCTAAAACCTCTACTGTCTCTAAGCCCTGAACCACTGACTTACAGACTGTCTCTACTGTCTCTAAGCCCTGAGCCCCACTGACCCAGTTACAGACCTAAAACCTCTACAACCTCTACTGTCTCTAAGCCCTGAGCCCCACTGACCCAGTTACAGACCTAAAACCTCTACAACCTCTACTGTCTCTAAGCCCTGAGCCCCACTGACCCAGTTACAGACCTTTAACCTCTACAACCTCTACTGTCTCTAAGCCCTGAGCACCACTGACCCAGTTACAGACCTAAAACCTCTACAACCGCTACTGTCTCTAAGCCCTGAGCACCACTGACCCAGATACAGACCTTTAACCTCTAAAACCTCTACTGTCTCTAAGCCCTGAGCACCACTGACCCAGTTACAGACCTTTAACCTCTACAACATCTACTGTCTCTAAGCCCTGAGCACCACTGACCCAGTTACAGACCTAAAACCTCTACAACCTCTACTGTCTCTAAGCCCTGAGCACCACTGACCCAGTTACAGACCTTTAACCTCGACAACCTCTACTGTCTCTAAGCCCTGAGCACCACTGACCCAGTTACAGACCTAAAACCTCGACAACCTCTACTGTCTCTAAGCCCTGAGCACCACTGACCCAGTTACAGACCTAAAACCTCTACAACCTCTACTGTCTCTAAGCCCTGAGCACCACTGACCCAGTTACAGACCTTTAACCTCTACAACCTCTACTGTCTCTAAGCCCTGAGCCCCACTGAGCAGACCTAAAACCTCTTTCCCACCACTGACTGACCTCCTCTACCCACCACTGACCCAGTTACAGACCTTTAACCTCTACAACCTCTACTGTCTCTAAGCCCTGAGCCCCACTGACCCAGTTACAGACCTTTAACCTCGACAACCTCTACTGTCTCTAAGCCCTGAGCACCACTGACCCAGTTACAGACCTAAAACCTCTACAACCTCTACTGTCTCTAAGCCCTGAGCACCACTGACCCAGTTACAGACCTTTAACCTCGACAACCTCTACTGTCTCTAAGCCCTGAGCCCCACTGACCCAGTTACAGACCTAAAACCTTTTCAACCTCTACTGTCTCTAAGCCCTGAGCACCACTGACCCAGTTACAGACCTTTAAACCTCTAGTTACTGTCTCTAAGCCCTGAGCCCCACTGACCCAGTTACAGACCTTTAACCTCGACAACCTCTACTGTCTCTAAGCCCTGAGCACCACTGACCCAGTTACAGACCTTTAACCTCTACAACCTCTACTGTCTCTAAGCCCTGAGCACCACTGACCCAGTTACAGACCTAAAACCTCTACAACCTCTACTGTCTCTAAGCCCTGAGCACCACTGACCCAGTTACAGACCTAAAACCTCTACAACCTCTACTGTCTCTAAGCCCTGAGCACCACTGACCCAGTTACAGACCTAAAACCTCTACAACCTCTACTGTCTCTAAGCCCTGAGCCCCACTGACCCAGTTACAGACCTAAAACCTCTACAACCTCTACTGTCTCTAAACCCTGAGCCCCACTGACCCAGTTACAGACCCAAAACCTCTACAACCTCTACTGTCTCTAAGCCCTGAGCCCCACTGACCCAGTTACAGACCTTTAACCTCAACAACCTCTACTGTCTCTAAGCCCTGAGCACCACTGACCCAGTTACAGACCTAAAACCTTGACAACCTCTACTGTCTCTAAGCCCTGAGCACCACTGACCCAGTTACAGACCTAAAACCTCTACAACCTCTACTGTCTCTAAGCCCTGAGCACCACTGACCCAGTTACAGACCTAAACCTCTACAACCTCTACTGTCTCTAAGCCCTGAGCACCACTGACCCAGTTACAGACCTAAAACCTCTAAGACCCAGTTACTCTACTGTCTCTAAGCCTGAGCACCACTGACCCAGTTACAGACCTTTAACCTCTACAACCTCTACTGTCTCTAAGCCCTGAGCCCCACTGACCCAGTTACAGACCTTTAACCTCGACAACCTCTACTGTCTCTAAGCCCTGAGCACCACTGACCCAGTTACAGACCTAAACCTCGACAACCTCTACTGTCTCTAAGCCCTGAGCACCACTGACCCAGTTACAGACCTAAAACCTCGACAACCTCTACTGTCTCTAAGCCCTGAGCACCACTGACCCAGTTACAGACCTAAAACCTCGACAACCTCTACTGTCTCTAAGCCCTGAGCACCACTGACCCAGTTACAGACCTTTAACCTCGACAACCTCTACTGTCTCTAAGCCCTGAGCCCCACTGACCCAGTTACAGACCTAAAACCTTTTCAACCTCTACTGTCTCTAAGCACTGAGCACCACTGACCCAGTTACAGACCTTTAACCTCTACAACCTCTACTGTCTCTAAGCCCTGAGCCCCACTGACCCAGTTACAGACCTTTAACCTCGACAACCTCTACTGTCTCTAAGCCCTGAGCACCACTGACCCAGTTACAGACCTAAAACCTCTACAACCTCTACTGTCTCTAAGCCCTGAGCACCACTGACCCAGTTACAGACCTTTAACCTCTACAACCTCTACTGTCTCTAAGCCCTGAGCACCACTGACCCAGTTACAGACCTAAAACCTTTTCAACCTCTACTGTCTCTAAGCCCTGAGCACCACTGACCCAGTTACAGACCTTTAACCTCTACAACCTCTACTGTCTCTAAGCCCTGAGTCCCACTGACCCAGTTACAGACCTTTAACCTCGACAACCTCTACTGTCTCTAAGCCCTGAGCCCCACTGACCCAGTTACAGACCTAAAACCTTTTCAACCTCTACTGTCTCTAAGCACTGAGCACCACTGACCCAGTTACAGACCTTTAACCTCTACAACCTCTACTGTCTCTAAGCCCTGAGCCCCACTGACCCAGTTACAGACCTTTAACCTCGACAACCTCTACTGTCTCTAAGCCCTGAGCACCACTGACCCAGTTACAGACCTAAAACCTCTACAACCTCTACTGTCTCTAAGCCCTGAGCACCACTGACCCAGTTACAGACCTAAAACCTCTACAACCTCTACTGTCTCTAAGCCCTGAGCACCACTGACCCAGTTACAGACCTTTAACCTCTACAACCTCTACTGTCTCTAAGCCCTGAGCACCACTGACCCAGTTACAGACCTAAAACCTCTACAACCTCTACTGTCTCTAAGCCCTGAGCACCACTGACCCAGTTACAGACCTAAAACCTCTACAAACTCTACTGTCTCTAAGCCCTGAGCACCACTGACCCAGTTACAGACCTAAAACCTCTACAACCTCTACTGTCTCTAAGCCCTGAGCCCCACTGACCCAGTTACAGACCTAAAACCTCTACAACCTCTACTGTCTCTAAACCCTGAGCCCCACTGACCCAGTTACAGACCCAAAACCTCTACAGAAGCCCTGAGCCCACTGAACAGACCTTTAACCTCAACAACCTCTACTGTCTCTAAGCCCTGAGCACCACTGACCCAGTTACAGACCTAAAACCTTGACAACCTCTACTGTCTCTAAGCCCTGAGCACCACTGTCCCAGTTACATACCTAAAACCTCTACAACCTCTACTGTCTCTAAGCCTGAGCACCACTGACCCAGTTACAGACCTAAACCTCTACAACCTCTACTGTCTCTAAGCCCTGAGCACCACTGACCCAGTTACAGACCTAAAACCTCTACAACCTCTACTGTCTCTAATCCCTGAGCACCACTGACCCAGTTACAGACCTAAAACCTCGACAACCTCTACTGTCTCTAAGCCCTGAGCACCACTGACCCAGTTACAGACCTAAAACCTTTTCAACCTCTACTGTCTCTAAGCCCTGAGCACCACTGACCCAGTTACAGACCTAAAACCTCGACAACCTCTACTGTCTCTAAGCCCTGAGCCCCACTGACCCAGTTACAGACCTTTAACCTCTACAACCTCTACTGTCTCTAAGCCCTGAGCACCACTGACCCAGTTACAGACCTAAAACCTCCACAACCTCTACTGTCTCTAAGCCCTGAGCACCACTGACCCAGTTACAGACCTAAAACCTTGACAACCTCTACTGTGTCTAAGCCCTGAGCACCACTGACCCAGTTACAGACCTAAAACCTTGACAACCTCTACTGTCTCTAAGCTCTGAGCCCAACTGACCCAGTTACAGACCTAAAACCTCGACAACCTCTACTGTCTCTAAGCCCTGAGCCCCACTGACCCAGTTACAGACCTAAAACCTCTACAACCTCTACTGTCTCTAAGCCCTGAGCCCCACTGACCCAGTTACAGACCTTTAACCTCGACAACATCTACTGTCTCTAAGCCCTGAGCACCACTGACCCAGTTACAGACCTAAAACCTCTACAACCTCTACTGTCTCTAAACCCTGAGCCCAACTGACCCAGTTACAGACCTAAAACCTCGACAACCTCTACTGTCTCTAAGCCCTGAGCCCCACTGACCCAGTTACAGACCTAAAACCTCTACAACCTCTACTGTCTCTAAGCCCTGAGCACCACTGACCCAGTTACAGACCTAAACCTCTACAACCTCTACTGTCTCTAAGCCCTGAGCACCACTGACCCAGTTACAGACCTAAAACCTCTACAACCTCTACTGTCTCTAAGCCCTGAGCACCACTGACCCAGTTACAGACCTAAAACCTCTACAACCTCTACTGTCTCTAAGCCCTGAGCACCACTGACCCAGTTACAGACCTTTAACCTCTACAACCTCTACTGTCTCTAAGCCCTGAGCACCACTGACCCAGTTACAGACCTAAAACCTCTACAACCTCTACTGTCTCTAAGCCCTGAGCACCACTGACCCAGTTACAGACCTAAAACCTCTACAACCTCTACTGTCTCTAAGCCCTGAGCACCACTGACCCAGTTACAGACCTAAAACCTCTACAACCTCTACTGTCTCTAAGCCCTGAGCACCACTGACCCAGTTACAGACCTAAAACCTCTACAACCTCTACTGTCTCTAAGCCCTGAGCACCACTGACCCAGTTACAGACCTTTAACCTCTACAACCTCTACTGTCTCTAAGCCTGAGCACCACTGACCCAGTTACAGACCTAAACCTCTACAACCTCTACTGTCTCTAAGCCCTGAGCACCACTGACCCAGTTACAGACCTAAAACCTCTACAACCTCTACTGTCTCTAAGCCCTGAGCACCACTGACCCAGTTACAGACCTAAAACCTCTACAACCTCTACTGTCTCTAAGCCCTGAGCCCACTGACCCAGTTACAGACCTAAAACCTCTACAACCTCTACTGTCTCTAAGCCCTGAGCCCCACTGACCCAGTTACAGACCTAAAACCTCTACAACCTCTACTGTCTCTAAGCCCTGAGCACCACTGACCCAGTTACAGACCTTTAACCTCTACAACCTCTACTGTCTCTAAGCCCTGAGCACCACTGACCCAGTTACAGACCTAAACCTCTACAACCTCTACTGTCTCTAAGCCCTGAGCACCACTGACCCAGTTACAGACCTTTAACCTCTACAACCTCTACTGTCTCTAAGCCCTGAGCACCACTGACCCAGTTACAGACCTAAAACCTCTACAACCTCTACTGTCTCTAAGCCCTGAGCACCACTGACCCAGTTACAGACCTAAAACCTCTACAACCTCTACTGTCTCTAAGCCCTGAGCCCACTGACCCAGTTACAGACCTTTAACCTCTACAACCTCTACTGTCTCTAAGCCCTGAGCACCACTGACCCAGTTACAGACCTAAAACCTCTACAACCTCTACTGTCTCTAAGCCCTGAGCCCCACTGACCCAGTTACAGACCTAAAACCTCAACAACCTCTACTGTCTCTAAGCCCTGAGCACCACTGACCCAGTTACAGACCTTTAACCTCTACAACCTCTACTGTCTCTAAGCCCTGAGCACCACTGACCCAGTTACAGACCTAAAACCTCTACAACCTCTACTGTCTCTAAGCCCTGAGCACCACTGACCCAGTTACCGACCTAAAACCTCGACAACCTCTACTGTCTCTAAGCCCTGAGCACCACTGACCCAGTTACAGACCTAAAACCTCGACAACCTCTACTGTCTCTAAGCCCTGAGCCCCACTGACCCAGTTACAGACCTTTAACCTCTACAACCTCTACTGTCTCTAAGCCCTGAGCACCACTGACCCAGTTACAGACCTTTAACCTCTACAATCTCTACTGTCTCTAAGCCCTGAGCACCACTGACCCAGTTACAGAAAACCTCTGTCTTTAAACCCCAGGTGCTATCCAGGCTCCAACTCAGACCATCTCAGCACAGGGCTGCGTCAAGCCTGTCTAATGATTCATCCTTCCTCTTCCCTTCTCCAACCCCCCCCCCTCTCAGTGGTGCTACCAGGGGGAGTGTGTGATATTTGGGACGTGGCCCCAGAGTGTGGACGGAGGCTGGGGTCCCTGGTCGTCGTGGGGGGAGTGCAGCAGGACCTGTGGAGGGGGAGTCTCTTCCTCCATGAGACATTGTGACAGCCCAGCGTAAGTAGGCAAAGTAAGCCACAACAACATCCAGGTCCCCACCTACAGGTGTGTGTGTGTGTGTGTGTGTGTGTGTGTGTGTGTGTGTGTGCGTGTGTTTGTGTCTGTGTCTGTGTGTGTGTGTCTGTGCGCGTGCCAGCAGGTTGCTTCAGCCCAGCCTTCTAGTAGACCGACTGACAGTAAAGTGCTGGTCCAACCAGGTGAAAGAGCAGCCGTAGCTCCTGTGTCTGTTATAAGCCTGTTTCTCTGACGGATAGACACACTGTTTCCATCCAGACTGTACGGAGCTCCCACTGTTAGCCCCCCCCCTCTCCCTCTCTCCCTAGCCCTCTCTCTCTAGCCCACTCTCTCTCTCTCTCTCTCTCTCCCTCTCTAGCCCCCTCTCTCTCTCTCTCTCTAGCCCTCTCTCTCTCTCTCTCTCTCTCTCCTCCCTCTAGCCCTCTCTCTCTCCTTCTCTAGCCCTCTCTCTCTCTCCTTCTCTAGCCCTCTCTCTCTCTCCCCTCTCTAGCCCCCTCTCTCTCTCTCTCTAGCCCTCTCTCTCTCTCTAGCCCTCTCTCTCTAGCCCTCTCTCTCTCTCTCTCTCATTCTAGACCTCTCTCCATCTCTAGCCCTCTCTCTCTCTAGCCTTCTCTCTCTCTCTAGCCCCCCTCTCTCTCTCTCTCTCTCTCTAGCCCTCTCTCTCTCTCTCTCTAGCCCCCTCTCTCTCTCTCTCTCTCTCTAGCCCTCTCTCTCTCTCTCTAGCCCCCTCTCTCTCTCTCTCTAGCCCTCTCTCTCTCTCTCTCTCTCTCTAGCCCTCTCTCTCCAAGTTAGAGTTTCAGCGGTGGCGCTTGCGGAAGCGTCTGCATTCACACTCTCTTTTCAGACAGTGGAGAGAGGGAGCGAGGGTAGAAGGGAAGAGAGAGGGGGAAAGAAGGAGAGATGGATGGGGGGAGGGTAGGGTAATGCGGAACACCTGTGTAAGGTGATCGGAGCCCCACAGACCCTGGGTACTGTAACACACACACACACACACACACACGGTACTGTAGCAAGGAGGTGGAACACAGAAACCAGACAGTGTAGCCAACACTGGGCTGGAAAACATTCATTACCCTGGCGGGCTGCTCTGGTCGGTAGGTAGAGTCAGATGGAGAGAGTGAGAGGACTTCCCAACTGTGAGGACGACAGCAGGCCAACTCGTGTACTGTAACAAACCAGTGAGGAGCCGTGCCGGACATTTAGCTCTAATAGGCCGCAGTCTGGTGGGACTCCAAATGTCAAGCTGCTCTCTACAGCTGGAAGGACAGACAGGATGGAGTGACCTAAGGACAACAGTCACACCCAATACACATGCATGGAGATTCCTCGCTCAGGGGGAAGGTAACCATAAGAGACCAAGACCACCCTGTTGCTATGTCACCTACAAAGGACCAATGCTATGGTCCTGTGTACATCAGCTGGTAGAGCACGCTAGTGGACTCCACTCCCGGGACTAAACACATGTCACATGTTTACAGCATGACTGTCGCTGTCGACTAAAGCGTCTGCTAAATGGCATATATATATATGTATTCGATCTCACACCCTATACTCTACCTGGGGAAGACTGTGTGTGTGTGTGTGTGTGTGTGTGTGTGTGTGTGTGTGTGTGTGTGTGTGTGTGTGTGTGTGTGTGTGTGTGTGTGTGTGTGTGCGTATTCTGACTGTGGTTCTCCCCTCTGTACTGTACTGCAGCACAGGGTGGAGGGCTGCACTGCCTGACAGAGTGTAAACTGCCTCATCAATCTCTTTTATTCCTCCCTTCTCTTGTTTCTCTTCTCTCTTTCAGGCCTTCTGGAGGAGGGAAGTACTGTCTCGGAGAGAGGAAGCGCTACAGATCGTGTAACACAGACGTGAGTTCACGCGTTCCCTTTATTTTTATTCCGCTCTCCCTCTCTCTCTCTCTCTCTCTCTCTCTCTCCCTGTCTCTCTCTCTCTCTCTCTCTCTGTCTCTCTCTCTCCCTGTCTCTCTCTCTCTCTCTCTCTGTCTCTCTCTCTTTGTCTCTCTCTCTGTCTCTCTCTCTCTGTCTCTCTGTCTCTCTCTCTCTCTCTCACTCTCTCTGTGTCTCTCTCTGTCTCTCTCCTCTCTCTGTCTCTCTCTCCTCTCTCTCTCTACCCGTGCTGCAGCATTCTGTATGTTTTGCAGTTGACCAGCGGCTTTCTTAGGTAGACCAGACGGGAGAGCCTTACAGTAGTCAAGCCTGCTTGTAATAAAAGCGTGGATGATTCTCTCTGTATCGCCCTGAGAGAGAAACGGCCGCACCGTGGCAAAGTTCCTCAGGTGGTAAAAAAAAAGCTATTTTGGTCACATTCCCAATGTGTTCCGAATCTAAAATAACACCTAGTTTTTTTTTGTACCTGGTGTGTTGTCTTTACTGCCCGTCAATTCAAATGTGCGGCTCATTCTCTCTCTGTGTTTTGGCTCCGACAGTAAGTACCTCGGTCTTGTCAAGTTTTAGCTGGAGGAAGTTGTGAGCTATCCAAGTATTTAAATCACTAATACCGTCTCATAATTGATCCGTGGAGCTAAAAATCCACTGGTGACATGTAAAGTTGTGTATCGTCTGCATGGCAGTGAAAATCAATACTGTGATTTCTGATAACGCTGCCAAGGGGTAACATACACTACCAGTCAAAAGTTTGGACACACCTACTCATTCCAGGGTTTTTCTTTATTTGAATTTTATTTTTGAACATTGTAGAATAATTGTGAAGACATCAAAACTATGAAATAACACATATGGAATCATGTAGTAACTAAAAAAAGGTGTTAAATAAATCAAAATATATTTTAGATTCTTCAAAGTTGTCACCATTTGCCTTGAACACAGCTTTGCACACTCTTGGCATTCTCTCAACCATTTTCACCTGGAATGCATTCCCAAGCTTTTCCAACTTGAAGGAGTTCCCACATACAGTGCCTTGCGAAAGTTTTCGGCCCCCTTGAACTTTGCGACCTTTTGCCACATTTCAGGCTTCAAACATAAAGATATAAAACCGTATTTTTTTGTGAAGAATCAACAACAAGTGGGACACAATCATGAAGTGGAACGACATTTATTGGATATTTCAAACTTTTTTAACAAATCAAAAACTGAAAAATTGGGCGTGCAAAATTATTCAGCCCCTTTACTTTCAGTGCAGCAAACTCTCTCCAGAAGTTCAGTGAGTATCTCTGAATGATCCAATGTTGACCTAAATGACTAATGATGATACATACAATCCACCTGTGTGTAATCAAGTCTCCGTATAAATGCACCTGCACTGTGATAGTCTCAGAGGTCCGTTAAAAGCGCAGAGAGCATCATGAAGAACAAGGAACACACCAGGCAGGTCCGAGATACTGTTGTGAAGAAGTTTAAAGCCGGATTTGGATACAAAAAGATTTCCCAAGCTTTAAACATCCCAAGGAGCACTGTGCAAGCAATAATATTGAAATGGAAGGAGTATCAGACCACTGCAAATCTACCAAGACCTGGCCGTCCCTCTAAACTTTCAGCTCATACAAGGAGAAGACTGATCAGAGATGCAGCCAAGAGGCCCATGATCACTCTGGATGAACTGCAGAGATCTACAGCTGAGGTGGGAGACTCTGTCCATAGGACAACAATCAGTCGTATATTGCACAAATCTGGCCTTTATGGAAGAGTGGCAAGAAGAAAGCCATTTCTTAAAGATATCCATAAAAAGTGTTGTTTAAAGTTTGCCACAAGCCACCTGGGAGACACACCAAACATGTGGAAGAAGGTGCTCTGGTCAGATGAAACCAAAATTGAACTTTTTGGCAACAATGCAAAACGTTATGTTTGGCGTAAAAGCAACACCCTGAACACACCATCCCCACTGTCAAACATGGTGGTGGCAGCATCATGGTTTGGGCCTGCTTTTCTTCAGTAGGGACAGGGAAGATGGTTAAAATTGATGGGAAGATGGATGGAGCCAAATACAAGACCATTCTGGAAGAAAACCTGATGGAGTCTGCAAAAGACCTGAGACTGGGACGGAGATTTGTCTTCCAACAAGACAATGATCCAAAACATAAAGCAAAATCTACAATGGAATGGTTCAAAAATAAACATATCCAGGTGTTAGAATGGCCAAGTCAAAGTCCAGACCTGAATCCAATCGAGAATCTGTGGAAAGAACTGAAAACTGCTGTTCACAAATGCTCTCCATCCAACCTCACTGAGCTCGAGCTGTTTTGCAAGGAGGAATGGGAAAAAATTTCAGTCCCTCGATGTGCAAAACTGATAGAGACATACCCCAAGCGACTTACAGCTGTAATCGCAGCAAAAGGTGGCGCTACAAAGTGTTAACTTAAGGGGGCTGAATAATTTTGCACGCCCAATTTTTCAGTTT
This sequence comes from Oncorhynchus nerka, assembly GCF_034236695.1. NCBI lineage: Eukaryota > Metazoa > Chordata > Actinopteri > Salmoniformes > Salmonidae > Oncorhynchus > Oncorhynchus nerka. The sequence continues at coordinate 48,060,502 of NC_088399.1, forward strand.
TTGATTTGTTAAAAAAGTTTGAAATATCCAATAAATGTCGTTCCACTTCATGATTGTGTCCCACTTGTTGTTGATTCTTCACAAAAAAATACAGTTTTATATCTTTATGTTTGAAGCCTGAAATGTGGCAAAAGGTCGCAAAGTTCAAGGGGGCCGAATACTTTCGCAAGGCACTGTATGCTGAACACTTGATGGCTGCTTTTCCTACACTCTGCGGTCGTACTCTTCCCAAACCATCTCAATTGGGTTGAGGTTGGGTGATTGTGGAGGCCAGGTCATCTGATGCAGCACTCCATCACTTTCTTCTTGGTGAAATAGCCCTTACAAAGCCTGGAGGTGTGTTGGGTCACAGTGCCACTAAGCCCAAACCAGATGGGATGGCATAGCAATGCAGAATGCTGTGGTAGCTATGCTGGTTAAGTGTGCCTTGAATAAATCACAGACAGTGTCACCAGCAAAGCACCCCCACACCATCACACCTCCTCCATGTTTGACGGTGGGAACCACACATGCGGAGATCATCCGTTCGCCTATTCTGCATCTCTCAAAGACACAGTGGTTGGAACCAAAAATCACAAATTTGGACTCATCAGACCAAAGGACAGATTTCCACCGGTCTAATGTCCATTGCTCGTGTTTCTTTGTTTCTTTTGAAGCATTTATTTGCGCTGCATTTTGTGGCTGGTAACTCTAATGAACTTATCCTCTGCAGCAGAGGTAACTCTGGGTCTTTCTTTCCTGTGGCGGTCCTTATAGGAGACAGTTTCATCATAGCACTTGATGGGTTTTGCGACTGCGCTGGACAAAGCGCTCAAAGTTCTTGACATTTTCCGGATTGACTGACCTTCATGTCTTAAAGTAATGATGAACTGTCATTTCTCTTTGCTTATTTGAGCTGTGCTTGCCATAATATGGACTTGGTATCTTACCAAATAGGGCTATCTACTGTATACCACCCCTACCTTGTCACAACACAACTGATTAGGTGAAACACATTAAGAAGGAAAGAAATTCCACATATGAACTTTTAACAAGGCACACCTGTTAATTGAAATGCATTCACTATTATTCTACAATGTAGAAAATGGGTAGGTGTGTCCAAACGTTTGACTGGTGTACTGTATATAAACTGAACAGTACCAGACCCAAAAATCGAACCTTGTGGAACGCCACAGTGTGATATGTTCACCAAGGGTGACAAAAAAACTCTCAATCTGTTTAATAGGTCCTAAAACCATTTAGAACTGGACCGGAGAGGCCAACCAACCTCTACAGTCTGTCCAGAAGGACATCAATGTCAACCGTGTCGAATGCAGCACTTAAATCTACGAGTGCAAGGACAGAGAGCTGTTTGGCATCTGTGTTGACTCTAAGATTATTTACCACTTGAAATAAGGCTGTCTCTGTGCTGTAGTGGGCACGAAAACCAGATTGGAATTTTTCAAAAGTACAGTTGGCACTTATAGTAGTTTAGTTGTTTGAACACCAATCCCTCCAGAATTTTGCTTAAGAATGAAAGGTTGGAGATTGGCCGAAAATTGCTGAGAGCTGAGCAAATCTAGATCACTTTTCTTCAGAAGGGGTTTCACCGTAGCAGTTTTTAGTGCAGCGGGGAAAATAGTGATTAACAATAGAGTGCAATTAAATACTGTTTTGAAGAAGGTGGTGGGGATAGGATGGAGAAGAGCAGGTAGAAGGCTTAAGTTGTGATAACACTTTTCTGAGCATGTCTGTATCAACCAGGGAAAATCAATCCCATAGTGCCTTTGTGTGGTAGGCTAGGGCACATAGCATCAAACTTCCTTCTCATCAGGTGTTCTTGACTGATACCCAGCCTAATGTTGGTTGTCTTAGCTCTGAAATATGCCGCAAACTCATCGCATTTAGATGTGGAGGAAAGTTCACACAGGTTTGCGGGGGGTAGGATTTATCAGGCCCTCAATGGTCGAGAAGAGCACTGTCTAGTTATTCTGATTATTAATGATCCAGTTAGAAAAAGGAGTCTGTCTGGCATTCATAATTGCCCTGTTATGTATGCCAAGTTGCTCTCTCAGAATACCTCTCAGAATATCAAAATGGACGTTCAACTTTGACTTTCTCCGCTTCCGCTCTGCCTTTCAGCAATTTCTCTTTCATTTATAAGTTTCCTCACTCATCCAAGGGGCTCTCTGTTTGGATGTGGCCTTTCTAAACCTCACTGGAGCTATGGCATCAATGGTTGCCATTCATTTGCGATTAACGTTATCAACTAAATCATCACAAGAGGAAGGCAGCATAGGTGGTGGAGTATTGTTCAGACACTCAATCAAATCTGTAGCAACTTCAGAGGTAAGATAGCGTTTCTTAATAATGTGTTCAGTATTACCCGGTGCTAAGGGCAACAAGGTAGTAGAAAATACACAGTGGTGATCAGATAAAGCAACATCAACAATAGAGGATGTGTCAATACAAAGCCCCTTGGTAATAACCAGGTCCAGAGTATGGCTGTGCTTATGGGTGTGCCCAGTGACATGTTGGATAAAGTCCATAGAGCTCAAACGATTCATAAAGTCATTGACCTTGGAGTCAGTCTCTATGTCAACATGAATATTAAAATCGCCCGGCACAATGATCTAATCACAGTTCTCAAGGACAATAGCCAATAGCTTATACAGGGTTATGGCCAGCACTGGTGGCTGACATTTAAACAGTATAGCATGATGCTCAAAAACCCTGTATAGTCGCCATACGAAATGTCCTTACAGCTGAGAGCATTAGTAAAAATAGAGGCTGTCCCCCCACCCCTTTTCCCTTTTCTGATAGAGTATAAAAAGCTGTAGTCTGAGGGGGAGGCTTCAATAAGATCGGCACTACAGTCTGATGACAGCTATGTTTCAGTGAGAAACATGCAATCATTTTAACGCTCAGTAATGAGGTCAACACGAGAAAAGTTTTACTTGTGATTGCTCTAACATTTAAAAGATCCATATTCAATGAGTGTGGGCCACTCTGCCCCTGGGGCATCTGCCTCAAGGTAACCAATGGAATAACAACCAAATTATTACAACCACATTTTCTTACAGTCTCCAATCTATCAGAATGGTCAGGAGATAACAGTTTGTATAAACTCACTAGAAGGCGGAGTTAAAGGAACATAAATGAGGTTGCTCACAGCAGTAGCCATACTGCCATTTGTACAGGAGTTGATATGGTTTCCAAGTCCTCTTTTGCTTATTCTGACAGGGAGAACTGGACCACTACCAGACCCTGTCCGTCAAGTCTCTAAAACCGTTTGCGATGTTTCTGGAAATAATCTGGGAACCCCAGCGGTTAGGGTGAATCCCGTCTCTTCTATAAAAAAAGTGCCGGTTGCTCCCACGGCAATTCAAAGTTGGTGCAAAAAGAGACATCCCTGTCGTTGCAAAGTTTCTTCAGGTACTCGTTCAGGGCACAGAGTCGGCTGAAATGTTACGAACCCCTTCGGTAGCATGTTTCTTATGAAATTGAGCCTCAGATATATTGTACTACAAGAGAGGATGTCTTTATTTTGTCCAGATGTATATACCCAGTAAGAAATACAGACTTTAGACTAACTGTAAAAACGCTATATTGTCGAAAAATGTACTGTTAAAATAAACTCACCTGATATAATTCCGACTTTGAGACGCTTGATATGCCCCCCCCCCCCCCCCCCCCGTCTTATTTTTCATGATCTGAATGGAAGAAGTGATCCTAGATCAGCACTCATATTCTTTGGATACCTTGTAAAAATGGGCCCAGAAGTTCACAGAAAGAGGTTGGGTGAAGTGATGGCGAATAACTCTGTTACCAGTATTCCCCTGGGTAGGTTATGTCTAAGAAGGCTTAAAAGGAAGCATGGAGTTCCTGATTGACCATACAGTCATGGCTATATACTAAAAAGAGAAGATGTAAGAGAGCTTTCCTGGTGGCATTGTCACGGCCGTCGAAAGAAGTGGACAAAAGTGCAGCGTAGTGAGCGTACATATTCCTTTTATTCATAGAAAATGTCACCAACAAATCAACAAACAAAAAAACAACCGTGAAGCTTAACAGGGCTATGATGCCTCTAACAAAGTTAACTACCCACAAAACAACAGGTAAAGAAGGCTGCCTAAGTATGATTCCCAATCAGAGACAACGATAGACAGCTGTCCCTGATTGAGAACCATACTCGGCCAAAACAAAGAAATACAAAAACATAGAAAATAGAACATAGAATGCCCACCCAAATCACACCCTGACCAAACCAAAAAAAGAGACGTTAAAAGCTCTCTACAGTCAGGACGTGACAGTACCGCCCCCCAAAGGTGCGGAATCCGGCCGCAAAACCTGAACCTATAGGGGAGGGTCTGGGTGGGCATCTATCCGCGGTGGTGGCTCTGGTACGGGACATAGACCCCGCTCCACCTCTGGCTCACCCCACTTTGGTGGCGCCTCTGGTGTGGGGACCATCGCCGCCGACCCCGGACTGGGGACCCTCTCTGCGGGCCCAGGACTGGGGTCCCTTGTTGCGGGCCCCGGACTGGGGACCCTCGCTGCTGGCCCTGGACTGGGCACCCTCGCTGCGGGCCCCGGATTGGGCACCCTTGCTGGAGGCCCCGGGCTGGCCCGTGGAGCAACCTTTAAAGAACTTAGACCAGGTGTTCTGTCAGCATTCTTACAACATTAAAGGAATAACCTGTGCAGCCTAACTTGTAAACATTATATGAATGTCATCACAATTGAGCATATTTTGTGTTTTGGGAACCTACAGTGCCTTCAGAAAGTATTTATACCCTTTGACTTCTTCCACATTTTGTTGTGTTACAGCCTGAATTCAAAATTGATTACAAAAAAATGTATCTCACACATCTACACAAAATACCCCATAATGACAAAGTGAAAACATGTTTTTAGAAAGTTTTGCAAATGTATTGAAAATGAAATATAGAAATATCTCATTTACGTACAGTGGGGGAAAAAAGTATTTAGTCAGCCACCAATTGTGCAAGTTCTTCCACTTAAAAAGATGAGAGAGGCCTGTAATTTTCATCATAGGTACACTTCAACTATGACAGACAAAATGGGGAAAAAATCCAGAAAATCACATTGTAGGATTTTTAATGAATTTATTTACAAATTATGGTGGAAAATAAGTATTTAGTATTTATTTTTTACATAGGAGCTACCGAATGTCTTTTTTGGTGAGTTTGGAATGTGAAAGAGAGTCATTGTGCAAATGAACAATGTTTTGACTCATGCAGTACTGGCTCTCCAGTACTGGCTCTGTGAACTGTGGAGTCTGGAGTTGCTAGGGCAACCGGCCTGCCTGCTCTGCAGGGAGAATAGGGGGGAGGAGCAAACAGATTGAGAACGGAGAGGAGAAAAAACGCAAGGAAATCAAGATAGCAGTGGCAGCTGTACAAATAACTCATCCAAAGGGCTTTGCCTTCTCAAACATGGCAGAATTCAAACATAATATGCTGCCCCCGTCACCGTATTAATTCAGCCACTTACTCAAATAGCAAGTTAAACTAAGGGTCTTGTTAATAACGCATAACTCTGCGTTTTTCACGCAGGTCGGAAAATATAAAACTCCGAAAAAATATCTTGTTGTGTTTTGTAAACACAAGTCTATGCTTATTTTTGTAAGTTCTGCTCGGCATCAGACTAATATTGTGCTTCAGTTGCACTTGTAAACTCGGATGAGAATTCAGGAAGGGACATTTATATCTGCAGACAGAGCTCCGACTGATGTGTAACTTATTTTCTCCTATACCTTACTTGGTGTAGCCAGACTATTTTTCTCAGGTAAAATGCAAGACAAACTTTAAGCAAAACATTAGGACATGTAGCTGGCTCCATTATTTCTATGACAGGCCTAAACATTAGAAATATCATGGCCATGCATCATTTTCTTTTTACAAAAAAAGATCTTGCTTTTTCATTGTAAGCTCATTTACTTGTGCAGCTGCCAGCCAAATAGCATGATATTTTATTTGATTTAACCTTTATTTAACTAGGCAAGTCAGTTAAGAACAAATTCTTATTTACAATGACCCCGGCCAAACCTTAACCCGGACGACGCTGGGCCAATTGTGCGCTACCCACTTCTGCTGTCATCTCATGAAAATGAAGCTATTTTATGTCGAATGTGTTGCACTAATGTATTTTCTGGAAAGGAAAACTATAGTTGCCTGCCCTTGATCACTCTATTAAAGGAAAAAAGAACACTGTTGACTTTCAATATAAAACGTGACCCCTGTCAATACACAGTTGGACTCACCTGCTCATGCTTTCTCCTTTTGTGCTATTTACAAACAAACATGTGACTGTGCTGGGGAACTGAGTAAGCTTTATATAATGTGACAGGTGAAATAAGAACGCAATCTGCTTTATCTCCTAACACATTGCACAAGTTGACTGCAGGTATTTACTTAAAATATAGCTACAAATATTAAAATGTATAGGAAAAACTTCAAAGAAATAGTTTCAATGGTATTGACGGAATTGAAAAATTCTTCCCTGGCTATTTCCAAATACGCCGGTATACGGTATATACTGTATACTGCCCAAGCCGACTACCAATAGATGCCCTTCTTTGTGAGGCATTGTAAACCTCCCTGGTCTTTAAGGTTGAATCTGTGTTTGAAATTCACCGCTCGATTGATGGACTTTACAGATAATTGTATGTGTGGGGTTAGGACTGTGGCGGTCACAACATTTTGTCAGCCGGTGATTGTCAAACAAATAACTGTCGGTCTCACGGTAATTGACCGTTAATTACCATAAACACATTTAGCATCTCCATTTCCATGCCAGGTAGGCTATACTCTTGTTGTAAAGAAAAGCAATGTGCCTAATTTGAGGAAAGTTGAGAAATAAATATAGTAGACCTAGCCTATAGAAAACTGATGGGGTCCTCCTATTTTTAATAGAGGCCATCACTCTGTTTTCGCACGCAAATGCATAGTATATAGAAATGTTGCGCAACATGAGCTCATGGGCTTTCATGAAGTGTTTGGTTAGATTTGCGAATACATTTGCATTGATGTCAGACTGATTAGAAGGACAATAGAGTGCTGAGTACCAGGCAGTTAGCAAGTTTGGTGGGCTACTAATGACCATCAGCAGCGTCAGAGCTTGGAGAAGCCTAATTACCATGACTAAACAGTCATGTGGTCATGTGGACTGCCTTCATGACTCGTGACCACTGGTGTGGCGATAATAAGGTCGCTATAACAGCCCTATGTGGAGTACAGAGATGAAGTAGTCCTTCAAAAATCATGGTGAACACTATGCAACTTATTATGTGACATGTTAAGCAAATTTTTACTCCTGAACTTACTTAGGCTTGCCATAACTAATGGGTTGAATACTTCTTGAAAAGTTTGTGGTCAAATGCACATCCTTAAAAACATAGGTGCTGGGTTAATGAAGAACATTAGGAAAGAACAAGAAGGACCGAACACGGTTAAAGCTCCCAATTCACCGCTTTATTGACAGCGTTTCAATCCAAAAGCTGATGCAGATCCGTTGGGTGAATTGTAAAAAATATAATTCCACTTTGACATTATGGGGTATTGTGTGTCGGCCAGTGACACAAAATCTCAAATGAATCCATTTTTATCTGTAACACAACAACGTTTGGAAAGGTTTAAGGCGTGTGAATGCTTTGTGAAGGCCCTGTATCTCTTGTAAAGTACCCACACTGTTCCCACAGTCAAATGAAAGGTTCTGGGAACCTTTAAAAAAAAACTCAGAAAGACTGTTTTGTCAATATTCCTGCAACATCCAAGGAACGTTTTGTGCACACTGATTTTGTGCAAACATTATCTGAATGTCATCACAACTGGACAGTTTTTTGTTTTTTTGGGAACATATCTTTTGCAATGTCCCCACAATGTTCCCACTGTACTGTTCCCACAACCTAATGAAACATTTTGAGAACCTTTAAAGAACAGACAAAAAATTGTTCTAGGAATGATCTTGTCATATCTGGTAAACGTTTTTTTGCACCCTAAAATAAACATGGTTTTTATACAAACACTGTAGAATCATCAGCACAACTGGAAAGTGTTTGTGTTCTCAGAACATTTGCCGCAACCTAACGAATGTTCTTGGAACTTGCACAGAACCAGTTTTGGTTTGCTGGGAAAACATTACTGGTACATTGTGTTATTCCATTACTTGAAAACCTAGTTAGAACATTTGGGGAACGTTCTGTTGTGGTTGTTACAGATGTTGTGCAAAACATTTTAGTGAACGTTAGGAGAAAAAAAATTTATGTTTGGTTTTGGGATGTTATCATCCTTTAGATAAAGGAGGAAGAAGATTCTAAGAAGGCTTGCCCTCCTGTGAAGGGTTAAGTTGTTTGTTCCCTTTTGCAAGAGCAAAGTAAACCTCAGCCATTCACGGAAGGCAATTACCTGCCTCTCTGACTCTGTCAAGGTACTGAATGGAGTATCACTGACTTTGATTGATGGAAGATTTAACGCACGAGTGGTTTTGGGATAACAGAGAGCACTGAGGATGCTAAGCTTGGTGAAAACAATGGTCAAATAAATGCTTTTGTCCAGGTGATTTTAGGTTTTGTTTGTGTTGAAACAACGTTTGAACGTCCCAGTAAGATCTTATTGTTGCACACAACGCAATGCAAAATGTTCCTTTAAATTCTATGAAAGTTAATTCAAGTACCTTACTTTAGTCCTAAAAAATACTTTGAACAAATATTGTGTATGGCTGCAAACTCAACCCCCCCCCCCCCCCCCCCCAGCAGCCCATTCCTCCTAACTATTTCAAGGTGGGCCTTTTTTTTTCTGAAGCTGAAAATTGAGCCAGTTAGGAGGCTTGTGGATAGTCAACCACAAATCTTAAAAATAACAGTTGAGAGCAAGCATCGAACGTTTACTTTGGAAAACAAACATCGTCCCAGACCACCGTTTCATTGCCCCGACCTTAGTGTGTCCACAGAGCTCCTACACACACACACACACACAAACACACACACACACACGTGCACGCGCACGCACACACACACACACGCACGCGCACACACACACACACACACACACACAATCACACACACGCGCACACACACACACACACACACACACACACACAATCACACACACACACACACACACACACACACACACACACACACGCACACGCGCGCACACACACACACAATCACACACACACGCACACAAAAACACGTATCGTAATTTCAGAGAGAGCAGAGAGTGTAGAGCGAGTCTGGCGTTGACAGCTCTGGCCTGGACATGAAGCCTTGTAGTAATGAAGGTCAAACACTGGGAGTGTGTGTGCAAATGAATTAAGTCATAACATACAGACACGCTAGACTAACCCCACGGCTATCAGAGGAGATTGCTAGCCGCTAGCCATGGGGTCTGAGCTAAAGGCTAATCTCTCCCACAGCGCTGACCGGCGTGGTGTGTATGTGAGTGTGTGTGTTATGACTTCATTCATTTACACACACACACTCCCAGCCCTCCCCTATGGCCTGCGGTTCCTGCCCTGGTCATTGTTCCCTGCTGAGCAGAGGTCAGCACTCAATTGTTCTCTCTTTCACAACAATGAGATAATGCTGACTCCCTCCCTCCCTGGCACTGTCCCCTGTCGCCAGTTCACATAATCCACCAGGACTGTGTTAGGGATAATCAACATGTCACTTCTAAATGTCATCGGTGCGTGTGTACTATTAAATGTCACCTCTTAATGGGAAGCAGGACAACAATGGAGGGTGGGAGGCCTGCTGGGAGTTCCTCTGTGGTGGCTGACACAGACATTGTGTTAAGCAGAGTGGCTGGAGAAGACGCTGGTTACGATAGGAGTGACTGAGAGGGTCCATACCTTACAGTTCTATACTTCTTATAGTTCCCAGTGCATAGCAGGAAAAACTCACTATTGGAGAAGAAGAAACAAACTCAAGCACATTGGCCGCATTTGATGTAGCCTCTTAGTTGTCTAAGCGCTGTCTCGATCAACATCACACAAATGATTCAATCACTAATCTTAACCCAGTACCGTATTTCACTCTGCCTTTTCTCACCAGAGCTGCATGATGGAACTGACTGGGGATTGGCCCTTACTTCAATAATAATGAAAGTCAGTCACCCTTTCCTTCAGCTGGGTTCAGGCCTGTAGTGCGTGTGTGCCTGCGTGTTTGTGTGTTCAGGCCTGTTTATCCTTCTCTACTTTCAGCCTGTGAAATACAGTATATAGCTTTGACCTGAGCTCACTGAGAGTCTTTGTTTGTCCCGAGGGAAATTGCTGTTGGCCCTCGCATACGCACACGCACACACACGAACACTCACACACATACATTTACATGGACATTTTTAGTTATTTAGCAGACGTTGTATTCCAGAGCGACTTACAATTAGCTGGCGTTGTTACCTTCAAGTAAGTCTCTGTTTTGCTAGGGTGTTGGGGATGGTCGGATGGGCGTAAGCATCTGCCTCTGATTCCAAAAGGTTGCCAGTTTGAATCCAGCGATAGAAAGTTGTTTTTGAGATGTAGTTTATTTGCCTGTCCCAAACCTTAACCCTTACCTTAACCATTCAGAGTTAATGCCTAAACCCTAACCCTGTCCCAAACCTTAACCCTTACCTTAACCATTCAGGGTTAATGCCAAAACTTAACCTTGAACGCACATTTGACGTTTGTGGTGTGGGATTTATTTACAATACTCTGTAAAGAGGTAGGGTTTCAGACGTTTTTGGAAGATGGGTAGGGACGCCGCTGATTGGGATGCCAGGACAGAGAAGCGCTTTGACTGGGCTGAGCTGGACCTGCCAGGTGGGATGCAGTCCAGAGCCTGAGACCTCCAGCCCTGAGAGGGTGGAGAAGGAGGATCTGATGGTTCACGGTGTCGAAGATCCAGGAGGAGGAGAACAGAGGAGAGAGACTCAGCGTCGGGAGAGCGGAGAGCCTCCGTGACAAAGCTTGAGTGGTTAGGGTCAAGAAGATCGCTCTGAGAGAGATAACGAGAGACTCGGTCAGAGACCGCACGCTCGACTGTTTTGGAAAGAAAAGAAACCAGGGATACCGTCTATAGTTTTTGCCGTCAGAAGGGTCTGACGGCAGAGTGTTGGTTTCTTGAGGAGGGGAACCACTCTGGCCATCTTGAAGTCAGAGGGGAGGCAGCCAGTGGTCAGGGATGAGTTGATGAGGGAAGTGAGGAATGTGAGAAGGTCTCCAGAGATGGGCAGGTTGTCGGGTGGCTGGACATCACTAGTCACACAATTTCATCTGGAGAGACAAGAGAGAAAGTTCCCAGACAGAGAATGTTTTCAACAATAATGTCTTTGCCTCTTCCCTGATCCAAATGGAGAGCCTTCCAAGGCATAGAACACCAACCTAAGCCCTAACCCCATCCCTAACCCCATCCCCAGCCCTAACCCCATCCCCAGCCCTAACCCCATCCCCAGCCTTAACCCCAGCCCTAACCCCAGCCCTAACCCCGCCCTAACCCCAGCCCTAACCCCAGCCCTAACCCCATTCCTAACCCCTTCCCTAACCCCATCCCCAACCCCATCCCTAACCCCAGCCCTAACCCCATCCCTAACCCCAGCCCTAACCCCATCCGCAGCCCTAACCCCATCCCCAGCCCTAACCCCAGCCCTAACCCCATCCCCAGCCCTAACCCCAGCCCTAACCCTGCCCTAACCCCATCCCCAGCCCTAACCCCATCCCTAACCCCAACCCCATCCCTAACCCCAGCCCTAACCCCATCCCCAGCCCTAACCCCATCCGCAGCCCTAACCCCAGCCCTAACCCCATCCCCAGCCCTAACCCCAGCCCTAACCCCAGCCTTAACCCCAACCCCAGCCCTAACCCCAGCCCCAGCCCTAACCCCAGCCCCAGGCCTTACCCCATCCCCAGCGCTATAACCCCAGCCCTAAACCCATCCCCAGCCCTAACCCCAGCCCTAACCCCATCCCCAGCCCTAACTCCAGCCCTAACCCCATCCCCAGTCCTAACCCCAGCCCCAGTGCTAACCCCAGCCCTAACCCCAGCCCTAACCCTAACCCCAGCTCTAACCCCATCCCCAGCCCTAACCCCAGCCCCAGCCCTAACCCCATCCCTAACCCCAGCCCTAACCCTAACCCCAGCCCTAACCCCAGACCTAACCCCAGCGCTAACCCCAGCCCCAGCCCTAAACCCACCCCCAGCCCTAACCCTAACCCCAGCCCTAACCCCAGCGCTAACCCCAGCCCCAGCCCTAAACCCATCCCCAACCCTAACCCCAGCCCTAACTCCAGCCCTAACCCCATCCCCAGTCCTAACCCCAGCCCTAACCCCAGCCCTAAACCCATCCCCAGCCTTAACCCCATCCCCAGTGCTAACCCCAGCCCTAACCCAGCCCTAACCCTAACCCCATCCCTAACCCCATCCCCAGCCATAACCCCATCCCCAGTCCTAACCCCAGCCCTAACCCCAGCCCTAACCCCATCCCCAGTCCTAACCCCAGCCCTAACCCCAGGCCTAACCCCAGCCCTAACCCTATCCCCAGCCCTAACCCTAACCCCAGCTCTAACCCCATCCCCAGTCCTAACCCTAACCCCAGCCCTAACCCCATCCCCAACCCCAGCTCTAACCCCATCCCCAACCCCAGCCATAACCCCAGCTCTAACCCCATCCCCAGTCCTAACCCTAACCCCAGCCCTAACCCCAGCTCTAACCCCATCCCCAGTCCTAACCCCAGCCCTAACCTAACCCCATCCCCAGTCCTAACCCTAACCCCAGCCCTAACCTAACCCCATCCCCAGTCCTAACCCCATCCCCAGTCCTAACCCTAACCCCAGCCCTAACCTAACCCCATCCCCAGTCCTAACCCTAACCCCAGCCCTAACCTAACCCCAGCCCTAACCTAACCCCATCCCCAGTCCTAACCCCAGCCCTAACCCCCAGCCCTAACCCCATCCCCAGTCTTAACCCTAACCCCAGCCCTAACCCCAGCCCTAACCCTATCCCCAGCCCTAACCCTAACCCCAGCTCTAACCCCATCCCCAGTCCTAACCCTAACCCCAGCCCTAACCCCATCCCCAGTCCTAACCCTAACCCCAGCTCTAACCCCATCCCCAGTCCTAACCCTAACCCCAGCCCTAACCCCAGCTCTAACCTCATCCCCAGTCCTAACCCTAACCCCAGCCCTAACCCCAGTTCTAACCCAATCCCCAGTCCTAACCCCAGCCCTAACCTAACCCCATCCCCAGTCCTAACCCCAGCCCTAACCTAACCCCATCCCCAGTCCTAACCCCATCCCCAGTCCTAACCCTAACCCCAGCCCTAACCTCATCCCCAGTCCTAACCCCCAGCCCTAACCTAACCCCAGCCCTAACCTAACCCCATCCCCAGTCCTAACACCATCCCCAGTCCTAACCCCTAACACCATCCCCAGTCCTAACCCCATCCCCAGTCCTAACCCCTAACACCATCCCCAGTCCTAACACCATCCCCAGTCCTAACCCCATCCCCAGTCCTAACCCCTAACCCCATCCCCAGTCCTAACCCCATCCACAGTCCTAACCTAACCCCATCCCCAGTCCCAGTCCTAACCTAACCCCAGCCCTAACCCCCCATCCCCAGTCCTAACCCCCCCATCCCCAGTCCTAACCCCAGCCCTAACCTAACCCCAGCCCTAACCTAATCCCATCCCCAGTCCTAACACCATCCCCAGTCCCCCCATCCCCAGTCCTAACCCTAACCCCAGCCCTAACGTAACCCCAGCCCTAACCTAACCCCATCCCCAGTCCTAACCCCATCCCCAGTCCTAACACCATCCCCAGTCCTAACCCCAACCCCATCCCCAGTCCTAACCCCATCCCCAGTCCCTAACCCATCCCCAGTCCTAACCCCATCCCCAGTCCTAACCCAATCCCCAGTCCTAACTCCATCACCAGTCCTAACCCAATCCCCAGTCCTAACCCCATCCCCAGTCCTAACCCACCATCCCCAGTCCTGTACCATCCCCAGTCCTAACCCCAACCCAATCCCCAGTCCTAACCCCATCCCCAGTCCTAACACCATCCCCAGTCCTAACCCCCCAATCCCCAGTCCTAACCCAATCCCCAGTCCTAACTCCATCACCAGTCCTAACCCAATCCCCAGTCCTAACCCAATCCCCAGTCCTAACCCAATCCCCAGCACAGCCCACGTCTAGTCTGTACCATCCCCAGTCCTAACCCTAACCCAATCCCCAGTCCTAACCCCATCCCCAGTCCTAACCCCATCCCCAGTCCTAACCCCATCCCCAGTCCTAACCCCATCCCCAGTCCTAACCCAATCCCCAGCACAGCCCCAGTCTAGTCTGTACCAGACAGGGCCGACCCAGCGGGGATGTTTGTAATTACACACTCAAACAAATCACCAGGGGAAACAATGCAGTTGTTCCAAACACAAAACATATTGTTCTCTGCATGAGAGAAATAATAACATAACAGACTGTCTCAGGCCAGAATAGAGTGGTTTTAGGGAAAAGTCTTCACAGACAATAGACTGTACTAAGGTTAGTTAAACTAGGGTTTGTTAACCACCCCAACATTCTAATGTGTTGTTTTTGATTCGCTGTTTTCCAGGCATGCCCATCGGGATCCCGGGACTTCCGGGTGAAGCAGTGTGCCGACTTCGACAGCATGCCGTTCCGTGGGAAATACTACAACTGGAAGCCCTACACTGGAGGTGAGATCGGGAATAATGCATTAATCCACCAATCGCTCCCGTCCATTCCGCTGTCTTTCTCTACCCGTTTGCAGTAGCTTATTCGGCGCTTTGATACCTTTCATCATACAGTAGCTTCCCAGAGTCTGTGGTTCTCTCTGGCCCTCAGTGACAGTCCAAAGGCTTCTCTCTGTGACTGTGTTGTGTACACATCTAATACCAACAGTAGGCAGGACTGTTTGATAGGCCCAGAATTCCTGGGATTCCCACATTGTGTTTGATGGCCCTCTGGACAGCCATTCCAACTCTTTAGCCCTCAATGAAGACATTGGAGTGGGAGTGTGGGAGGGGTGGGATTTGGGTCCATTGAGGCTTGAATTCTGGGTCATTACTATCTGGGCTACAATTGATGAATTGGCACCAGGACTTACTATTACCTTACAGATGTAGGTTCTTAATTTGATCCCTCTGTAGCGGCTGAGCATTTTTCCTGCACCGCAGGAAATGCAGACGAGCTTCACGATTTACACACATTCACTGAAAAGCCGCACGTCATTATATGATTGCACTTTTCATGCAGCCTGATTTTGGCCAGCTAATAGCCTAACCACCTAAGCAACATTATGTACGAAACGTTCAAATCCTGTTGCTGCAGGATTATTTTGCTGTGACAACACTGGTCAAATTAACATCCAACACCTGTGTGTGTTCTCTAATTTTCACTAGAGATTGCAGTGGAAAGTTACTCACAAAGAAACACACACACGCATGCACGCGCGCACACATGCAACTCATAAAGCACAGTCTAGTCCTACTCTGTCCCAGGCCGTTGCGCTATAAGTTGAACTCTGTTATCACAACTCCCATTTGTCAACGCTATGAGCTCCTCTGTAGCTGGTACAAATCTATTGGACTGTCAGTCTACATGTAGAGGTTGGAGAAAACCTCAGCGTGGATGTCACTGTGTGTGTGTGTGTGTGTGTGTGTGTGTGTGTGTGTGAGTGTCATGGCAGCCCCAGCTATCTCTCCCAGTGTCAGTACTGAAGTGACGTCAGGCCCCAGGTCCAGGATCAGATCTAAGCATGACTAATAGAAGTCTTTATTACTATCAACAAACTCTAGAGGAGAGCAGAGAACAGGGCCTGGGTTCATGTTCTGGCCCAGACTCTTGGCTCACAACTAGCACCACAAAAGGTTTTCTGGGATAAAAAATATATATATATTGTAAACTGTATTATTTTCTTATAGATAGATGTATTCATAGTCATGTCACTCATCATGGCACACATGATGGGTATGATGTGAATCAACTGTTATTTATTAACTGGGCGGTTCGAGCCCTGAATGCTGATTGGCTGACAGCTATGGTATATTCAGACCGTATACCACGGGTATGACAAAACATGTATTTTTACTGCTCTAATTACATTGGTAACCAGTTTATAACAGCAGTAAGGCACCTCAGGGGCTTGTGGTATATGGCCAATATACCACGGCTAAGGGCTGTAACCAGGCACTCCGTGTTGCGTCGTGCGCAAGAAGAGCCCTTAGCCGTGGTATATTGGCCATATACCACACACCCCCTCGTGCCTCATTCCTTAAATAGAACATGTGTTATAATGTGTTTGAACCTGTAGTCGTTATGGCTGAACCTTAGCTTTCTGTCTGTGGCCGGTGGGTGTAGACAAGTTTGAGGTCGACGTGGCCTAGTTGGCAAAGCATGGCACTTACAATGCCAAAGGTCATGCCACCCATGTGTAAAATTAGTCACTTTGGATAAAAGCGTCTGCTAAATGGCAGATATTATTATTATATATTAAGTTGTGTCTGATATCTCCCTACTGTATGTATAACTATGTGTACAGGAGTCAACCCCTGCCCTGTGGAGGTTTGTCCAGTACCTTCTGACCTCTGCCCTGTGTGTTCCAGGTGGCGTGAAGCCGTGTGCTCTGAACTGTCTGGCGGAGGGATATAACTTCTACACCGAGCGCTCCCCGGCCGTCATCGATGGAACACGCTGCCAGGCCGACTCACTGGACATCTGCATCAATGGAGAGTGCAAGGTGAGAGAGAGAGAGAGAGAGAGAGAGAGAGAGAGAGAGAGGGAGAGAGAGAGAGAGAGAGAGAGAGAGAGAGAGAGATAGAGAGATAGAGAGAGAGAGGGAGAGAGAGAGAGAGAGAGAGAGAGGGAGAGAGAGAGAGAGAGGGAGAGAGAGAGAGAGAGAGAGTGTGTCTTTGTGTGTGTGCGTGTGTCTATTTGTCTGTCTTGAGTGTGATAAGTGTTCTTGTGACGTAGTGGTGGTAATGTTTAGGCTGTCCTTTCAGTTACTGTACATTTCCCCAGATAAAAGTAGTGCTTCTGGTTCCCACGCTGTGACTCACCCCAGTCAAACAGACCCACGCTGCTTCCAGTCAGGACCCAGCCAGGACAGGTGCTGACTCCCCAATAGGAGAAACACTGTACCATGGCTATGACCTGGTTACATTGTGATAGATAAGCTAATAAACGGGACGACTGTGTAACCTGATATAATGATCCTGACCATGTGACCTGACCAGGAAACCTGACCCGACAAAACTCAGCCTGTGACTCAGTTTGTACAGTTTGTAGTCACAGTGTTTGTGTTCCTTCTTATCTCAAGGGACCTTGTTTATATGATACTGACTGACTGGGGGAAAGTGACTGAGAGACAGCAAGGAAATACCATTATCCAATATGGAACAATGTAGCGTTAGAACAAAACGTGGAGTTTCAGTCAGTTGGTTTTCATTGAGTGGTTGGCAGAGGTCTTAATCTAGACTCTTATCACAACTCAACAGATCATGTCTGGGATTGTTTTGAAGTTCTCCTCAGGAAACTGGCTATCCAGATTGACGTGGAAGTTGAGTTGAAAGACACTCATTTATTTCACCACTGGGCGTTTGTTTAAAATAAGGTTTTGAATTTACGCTCAAAATAGGTTTTTGAGTTGAAAAAAGCTGAAAATAACGTGTTTATTAAGGAGATCTGGCGTCTACTGCTGTCTTTGTTCTGTGTGTGGACACTGTACAGTATGTGTACAATCGGGTCAGGGTGTGTGTGTGTGTGTGTTGGAGGTTTCTTCCCAGAAGAAGTCGTCATGGACATGTTCATTCCTAGTCACAGTCCAATGTGCCTTTTTATTTCAGCAGCAGTTGGTCTTCTAGAGTCTTCTAGAGTCTCTGACATGACGTGATTAATCTCTGGAACACTGTCTGCCTGGAGGCTGCTCGGAAATACTCAAAATGCTTCATGTAGGCCTGTGCACGTGTTGGAGAACGACCAAGGGAGAGAGAGAGAACAGGGGGACAACGAAAGAGAGAAGAAACAGATAGGGATAGAGCAGAGAAATGTGGACGGAGCGAGAGAGAGAGAGAGAGAGAGAGAATGAGAGCGAGAATGGAGAGAATAGAGGGTGAGAGAGAAAGGGGGCGAGAGAGAGAGAGAGAGAATGAGAGCGAGAATGGAGAGAATAGAGGGTGATAGAGAAAGGGGGCGAGAGAGAAAGAGAATGAGAGCGAGAATGGAGAGAATAGAGGGTGAGAGAGAAAGGGGGCGAGAGAGAGAGAGAGAGAGAGAGAGAGAGAGAGAATGCGAGGGATGTGTGAGAATAAATGTATTTTTCTCTCCTGTCATTATTAAGGTGACACCCATTAATTCTCCTTATCACATTTTAGAGGAGTCTACACAACTATGAGATACTCACTTTACCGTAACTCTCTAAAAGAGACTGGCAGTTCAGCGACTGTTCAGCGACTGTTCAGTCTGACCCTCTCGTCCAACTGTCGTTCTACGGTTGCTAATCACTTACTGTCCAATCATGAGTTAGCGTTTTAACTGACGTAAAACTGCTGCTCCATGCAGCTTCCACAGACTTGAAGGCACTTCTTCAGCACTTTTCTTTATTACTATGGTATTACTATGGTATTACTACAGTATTATTAAACAGTGGCGTTACTATGGTATAAGTTATACTTGAAGTAATATAACATGGTACTCTGTCTCCTCTCTCAGCACGTAGGCTGTGACAACATCCTGGGTTCGGACGCCAAGGAGGACCGCTGTCGGGTGTGTGGAGGGGACGGCAGCACCTGTGAGGCCACAGAGGGACTGTTCAATGACTCCCTACCCAGAGGCGGTAAGACCCAGTCTGGGGACAGAACTTGACAGGGCTCTTTACTTCAGGTGTGCAAATGTTTTAGTTCCATCCAAACTGAAGAAAAAGGTGAAGGGTCATGAAGGGTCTCCCCTCTGAGCAAGTACACGTAGTGGGAGAGTAGTATGTACACTGAGAGGACAAAATATTAGGAACACCTTCCTCATATTGGGGCGGCAGGGTAGCCTAGTGGTTAGAGCATTGGACTAGTAACCGAAAGGTTGCAAGTTCGAATCCCCGAGCTGACAAGGTACAAATCTGTCGTTCTCCCCCTGAACAGGCAGTTAACCCACTGTTCCTAGGCCGTCATTGAAAATAAGAATTTGTTCTTAACTGACTTGCCTAGTAAAATAAAGGTAAAATAAATATTGAGTTGCACCCCCTTTTACTCTCAGAACAGCCTCAATTCATTCGGGACTCTACAAGGTGTCTGAAACCACTGGGATGCTGGCCCATGTCGACTCCAATGATTCCCACAGTTGTGTCAAGGTGGCTGGATGTCCTTTGGGTGGTGGACCATTGCTGATACACACAGGAAACTGTTGAGTAGGAAAACCCCAGCAGCGTTGCAGTTCTTGACACACTCAAACCGGTGCGCCTGGCACCTACTACCACACCCCGTTCAAAGGCACTTAAATCTTTTGTCTTGCCCACTCCGTGTCTCAGTTGTCTCAAGGCTTACAAATCCTCCTTTAAGTGGATTTAACAGGTAACATCAATAAGGGATCATAGCTTTCACCTGGATTCACCTGGTCATTCTAGGTTGTGGAAAGAGCAGGTGTTCCCAAAGTTTTGTACACTCAGTGTAGAGATGTGTAACGTGTAAAGAAGAGAGGATCAGAGAAGAGGACTGTGTAATGTAGAGGAGACAGCAGTGTAAAGAAGGGAGGATCAGAGAAGAGGACTGTGTAATGTAGAGGAGACAGCAGTGTAAAGAAGGGAGGATCAGAGAAGAGGACTGTGTAATGTAGAGGAGACAGCAGTGTAAAGAAGGGAGGATCAGAGAAGAGGACTGTGTAATGTAGAGGAGACAGCAGTGTAAAGAAGGGAGGATCAGAGAAGAGGACTGTGTAATGTAGAGGAGACAGCAGTGTAAAGAAGGGAGGATCAGAGAAGAGGACTGTGTAATGTAGAGGAGACAGCAGTGTAAAGAAGGGAGGATCAGAGAAGAGGACTGTGTAATGTAGAGGAGACAGCAGTGTAAAGAAGGGAGGATCAGAGAAGAGGACTGTGTAATGTAGAGGAGACAGCAGTGTAAAGAAGGGAGGATCAGAGAAGAGGACTGTGTAATGTAGAGGAGACAGCAGTGTAAAGAAGGGAGGATCAGAGAAGAGGACTGTGTAATGTAGAGGAGACAGCAGTGTAAAGAAGGGAGGATCAGAGAAGAGGACTGTGTAATGTAGAGGAGACAGCAGTGTAAAGAAGGGAGGATCAGAGAAGAGGACTGTGTAATGTAGAGGAGACAGCAGTGTAAAGAAGGGAGGATCAGAGAAGAGGACTGTGTAATGTAGAGGAGACAGCAGTGTGTAGAGAAGAGTATGTGTTTCAGAGCGAGTCCATTCCCCTGTGCATTCTGAAAGCTGCCAAACACCACAAGTTTGTAAGCACTTTCCGGGAGACACATCCTCGTGCAGAAAGGCAAGGTAAAAACTCAGGAACGTATTGTCTTTTTGGCAGAGCAGCCCTGTCCTAGCGCCAACAGAGCACTGTAGCCAAACACTTCTGTGTCCCCCCCACCCCACCTTTGTCACCCAATGATAAAGCGTATGGTTTTGGGAGTTGAGAAACATGTTGTCAAAACATAAATGGAAACATAATATATTTGCATTAATTACATCATCCGGTGAAGGACTCGGAGTGGAGATATGGCTTCATCCTGGCTCTGGTTCCAAGACTAGTCTATCGGGAGGCAAAAGCACTTTCTCCTTCTATGGTATGTCCAGTAATGCATCTAAAAACACATTTGCTGTGTCTCTGTAATGGTGGTGTCCTTTTCTCTACCAGGTTACATGGAGGTTGTTCTGATACCAAGGGGATCAGTCCACATAGAAATCCAAGAAGTCTCCATGTCCAAGAACTACATCGGTAAGTGACCTCTATCCAACGCTATTCGAATGATTTTCATCCATCCTGTGTTTCTTCACAGTCTCTACATCTGAAAAGGTTCTAAGTCATTATGGTCCGTCCATAACTCCACACAATTAGTGCTACACTAACTGTGAAGCAGTTTGAAATGAACCTGTTTCATATTAGAGGGTATTGCTTCAGTTCCTGGTTTAAAGATTCCGGTTTCCGCACCACCTCGTGCTTTCTCAGTCGAGAGCTGAGCAGACAATGTTTTTTTAACCTGCACTGAAATGAACAGCTTCGACATTAGAGAAAATATTCAGCGCCGCGTCCAGTGGGAGTCTTTGACGTTGGTCTCTCCCTCTGGAATGTTGGTCTCTCCCTCTGGAACGTTGGTCTCTCCCTCTGGAACGTTGGTCTCTCCCACTGGAATGTTGGTCTCTCCCTCTGGAACGTTGGTCTCTCCCTCTGGAACGTTGGTCTCTCCCTCTGGAACATTGGTCCCTCCCTCTGGAACGTTGGTCTCTCCCTCTGGAACGTTGGTCTCTCCCTCTGGAACGTTGGTCTCTCCCTCTGGAACGTTGGTCTCTCCCACTGGAATGTTGGTCTCTCCCTCTGGAACGTTGGTCTCTCCCTCTGGAACGTTGGTCTCTCTCTCTGGAACGTTGGTCTCTCCCTCTGGAACGTTGGTCCCTCCCTCTGGAACGTTGGTCCCTCCCTCTGGAACGTTGGTCTCTCCCTCTGGAACGTTGGTCTCTCCCTCTGGAACGTTGGTCTCTCCCTCTGGAACGTTGGTCTCTCCCACTGGAACGTTGGTCTCTCCCTCTGGAACGTTGGTCTCCCTCTGGAACGTTGGTCTCTCCCTCTGGAACGTTGGTCTCTCCCTCTGGAACGTTGGTCTCTCCCTCTGGAACGTTGGTCTCTCCCTCTGGAACGTTGGTCTCTCCCTCTGGAACGTTGGTCTCTCCCTCTGGAACGTTGGTCTCTAACCTCTGGAACGTTGGTCTCTCCCTCTGGAACGTTGGTCTCTCCCTCTGGAACGTTGGTCTCTCCCTCTGGAACGTTGGTCTCTAACCTCTGGAACGTTGGTCTCTCCCTCTGGAACGTTGGTCTCTAACCTCTGGAACGTTGGTCTCTCCTCTGGAACGTTGGTCTCTCCTCTGGAACGTTGGTCTCTCCCTCTGGAACGTTGGTCTCTCCTCTGGAACGTTGGTCTCTCCCTCTGGAACGTTGGTCTCTCCCTCTGGAACGTTGGTCTCTCCCTCTGGAACGTTGGTCTCTCCCTCTGGAACGTTGGTCTCTCCCTCTGGAACGTTGGTCTCTCCCTCTGGAACGTTGGTCTCTCCCTCTGGAACGTTGGTCTCTAACCTCTGGAACGTTGGTCTCTCCCTCTGGAACGTTGGTCTCTCCCTCTGGAACGTTGGTCTCTCCCTCTGGAACGTTGGTCTCTCCCTCTGGAACGTTGGTCTCTAACCTCTGGAACGTTGGTCTCTCCCTCTGGAACGTTGGTCTCTCCCTCTGGAACGTTGGTCTCTCCCTCTGGAACGTTGGTCTCTAACCTCTGGAACGTTGGTCTCTCCCTCTGGAACGTTGGTCTCTCCTCTGGAACGTTGGTCTCTCCCTCTGGAACGCTGGTCTCTCCCTCTGGAACGTTGGTCTCTCCTCTGGAACGTTGGTCTCTCCCTCTGGAACGTTGGTCTCTCCCTCTGGAACGTTGGTCTCTCCCTCTGGAACGTTGGTCTCTAACCTCTGGAACGTTGGTCTCTCCCTCTGGAACGTTGGTCTCTCCCTCTGGAACGTTGGTCTCTCCCACTGGAATGTTGGTCTCTCCCTCTGGAACGTTGGTCTCTCCCTCTGGAACGTTGGTCTCTCCCTCTGGAACGTTGGTCCCTCCCTCTGGAACGTTGGTCCCTCCCTCTGGAACGTTGGTCTCTCCCTCTGGAACGTTGGTCTCTCCTCTGGAACGTTGGTCTCTCCCTCTGGAACGTTGGTCTCTCCCTCTGGAACGTTGGTCTCCCTCTGGAACGTTGGTCTCTCCCTCTGGAACGTTGGTCTCTCCTCTGGAACGTTGGTCTCTCCCTCTGGAACGTTGGTCTCTCCCTCTGGAACGTTGGTCTCTCCTCTGGAACGTTGGTCTCTCCTCTGGAACGTTGGTCTCTCCTCTGGAACGTTGGTCTCTCCCTCTGGAACGTTGGTCTCTCCCTCTGGAACGTTGGTCTCTCCTCTGGAACGTTGGTCTCTCCCTCTGGAACGTTGGTCTCTCCCTCTGGAACGTTGGTCCCTCCCTCTGGAACGTTGGTCTCTCCCTCTGGAACGTTGGTCTCTCCCTCTGGAACGTTGGTCTCTCCCTCTGGAACGTTGGTCTCTCCCTCTGGAACGTTGGTCTCTCCCTCTGGAACGTTGGTCTCTCCCTCTGGAACGTTGGTCTCTCCCTCTGGAACGTTGGTCTCTCCTCTGGAACGTTGGTCTCTAACCTCTGGAACGTTGGTCTCTCCCTCTGGAACGTTGGTCTCTCCCTCTGGAACGTTGGTCTCTAACCTCTGGAACGTTGGTCTCTAACCTCTGGAACGTTGGTCTCTCCCTCTGGAACGTTGGTCTCTCCCTCTTCGTTCCAGACGAAAACGGAACAACATTCACAGCTCTGACAGTCGGCATCAAAACAATCAAACAAGCCCGTTTAGTGTTGTTGTCGTGGGCTGAAATTAACGAGGGAGTTTAGCCGTGTGACCGAGTGGTGAATTTACGGCTCAGGTTGTTGACGGAGGACTGAAGTCAGGCTTTGAAACGTCAGGCACTGTTCAATTTACAGCCCTGAGGCGACAGCCCTGAGGCCCTCGTGGATTCAAGTGGATAGCAGAATATTTATATATCAACATTTATTTTATTTGAGACATACGTTTTAACGATTGCCACTTTGTGTCCTATTGTGTAGACGGCACTCTCTATGTCCCTTCCATGTAATGTGTGACAGGCCCTAAAAGCTGTGGGAGTATCTGGTCTTGGTAAAGTTGTGTGAGGCTGCCTTTAGCAGTGGAGATGGACTGAGAGCTCACTGTTTGAATGTGCAGACGAGGTGGCAGTAAAGACTGCATTCTGTATAAGCTATCCCCCAAAACAGGAGGAGTCACATAAGTATTGTTGTAATGAAGTGCGCAAATGCTGCAAAGTGCATACGCATGAGGAATCAGCTAGAGACAGATAGAGAGAGAGGGAACACAGTGTTTGGATCGTTTCTCCTCAATTTGGCCCCATTTCAACTGAGAAAATGGATATTTTGAGATGTGTTGTGCTTGGAGACAACTTCTTTGTTTTGACGACCAGCCGGAATGGTATTCATGGGATTCTTCCAAGCTTTCACCTGAAGAGTGTGTGTGTGTGTGCGTTTTCTCTTTCCCTCTGAAAGGTGAGAGAGTGTGTGTGTGTGTGTGTGTGTGTG
This sequence comes from Oncorhynchus nerka, assembly GCF_034236695.1. Classification (NCBI taxonomy): domain Eukaryota; kingdom Metazoa; phylum Chordata; class Actinopteri; order Salmoniformes; family Salmonidae; genus Oncorhynchus; species Oncorhynchus nerka. The sequence goes on from NC_088399.1 coordinate 48,084,847, forward strand.
TGTGTGTGTGTGTGTGTGTGTGTGTGTGTGTGTGTGTGCGTGCGTGCGTGCGTGCATGCGTGCGTGTGTGTGAGCTCGCCCTGAGTGCTGCACAGTGTCTGTTGAGGAAAATAAATTTGCCAATGACATCAGGAGAGGACGCCGGTGTTGATGATGAATGATGGTGATGACATCACACCAAAACACTGCCACCACCTGTTGTCTTGGCTACCGTTCCTGGGTAGTCTTTGGCTCACCACTCTTGTCAGCATTTTAACAGGCTGCTATTTTAGCTGTAGGGGGTTCAGTGAACTACACTCAACCCTGCCTGAGAGCTGAAAATGTGTCTTAGCAATGCCAGCGCATTCCTCCTACCTAGGCTTTATCTCAGTGGGCTATCACGGTGCCGTGGGTACAAATCCAACTAGAAACCTTCTTCTATCGGTCCCTTTCTTGTAGCGTTGAAGTCAGAGGGAGATGACTACTTCATCAACGGAGCGTGGACCATCGACTGGCCCAGGAAGTTTGACATCGCAGGGACAGCGTTCCACTACAAGAGGCCACTTGACGAACCTGAGTCGCTAGAGGCCCTGGGGGCCACCACGGACAACCTAGTCGTCATGGTAACCACATTTGACTGTTTTGTTGTGTGTTGAGTAAACAATGTGGGAGGGGTTTGTCTTTGACATAGGATCAAACACAAAAAAGGGCTTTTTCAGGCATCTTTCAGCCCACCGGGTGTCCTTAGTCAATTTTGGCGGGGGGGGGGGGGGGGATTCCACGAAAAGGGGATTTAGCAAAGACAACCTTCAGATGTTACTCGTTTGAATCGACATGAAGCACAACAGCTGCTCCCAGCAATCCTTAGCTGACCTTCAGGCCAGTAAGACTGTGCTGGTTCGGGGTTTACTACAGTATATACAGCAACGTAGATATTGAAAAAGCCATTTCTGGCTCAATTCAAATGCAAGTGGACATGTGTTTTGGTGAGGGTGTGTGTTTATGTTTGCGAGCCGTGTTCTGGCTTGTGAAAACCTGCGCGTGTATGTGCACGGGTGTAAGTGGGTGTAATGCCTGGATGTCTGTGTGTGTGTGTGTCTGCGTTTGTGTTTCTTTAAGCCATCCCACTCCATGGCCCTCAGGACCGCAGTGGCTTTTGCCTGGACATGAATAGTGGAAATACCAGACCCCACAGCACCACTGGAATAGGGCTGGGGTTAACCCGGTTAGGGTTAGGAATAAACAGAGCTGTCCATCCCACCACAGGCCATTCCGTTTGTGGCAACTGAAAAACGGCATCATTCCTATGTTCCCTTGCATCAAATACTGCATCAAGTACGCTAACATAAACACAATGCTCATTGGATGATTAGAGTCAGTAAGAGGAACACGTAACAACTCTTTACTGGGGACTTATTCTATATTTCAATAATGAATCATTTGATTTTTTTACATTGTGTTAATGATGGCAGATTGACATTTCCACGTTTTTTCAAGATGAGTGATGAGAAGAGAATCGCTCAACCCATCGGGTATCTCACTACGGCCCCATAAGCCCTGTCTTGAAATATGCTTGGCAGAAGCGTTAAAAGTATGTTTACATTGTAATACTTCTGACAGCCAGTTTATAGCCAGAAAGCATGGATTATTGAGTCATTATTATACTGAGCAAAAATATAAACGCAACATTAGGCCGTAATCTATGGATTTCACATGACTGGGAATACAGATATGCGTGGATCAGAAAACCAGTGTGGATCAGAAAACCAGTCAGTGTCTGGTGTGACCACCATTTGCCTCATGCAGCGCGACACATTTCCTTCGTATAGAGCTGATCAGACTGTTGTTTGTGGCCTGTAGAATGTTGTCCCACTCCTCTGCAATGGCTGTGTGATGTTGCTGGATATTGGCGGGAACTGGAACACACTGTCGTACGTGTCTGGTGAGTATGCAGGCCATTGAAGAACTGGGACATTTTCAGCTTCCAGGAATTGTGTACAGATCCTTGCGACATGGGGCTGTGTATTATCATTCTGAAACATGAGGGGATGGCGGTGGATGAATGGCACAACAATGGGCTTCAGGATCTCATCACGGTATCTCTGTGCGTTCAATTTGCCATCGGTAAAATGCAGTTGTGTTCGTTGTCCATAGCTTATGCCTGCCCCATACCGTTACCCCCCTGCCACCATGGGGCAATCTGTTCACTACAGTGACATCAGCAAGCGGTTGTGAGGCCGGTCGGACATACTGCCAAATTCTATCAAATGATGTTGCAGGCAGTTTATGGTAGAGAAATTAACATTAAATTCTCTGGCAACAGCTCTGTTGGACATTCCTGCAGTCAGCATGCCAATTGCAAGATACCCCTAAAACTTGAGACATCAGTGGCATTGTGTTGTCTGAAAAGACTGCAACATTTTAGAGTGGACTTTTATTGTCCCCCAGCACAAGGTGCACCTGTGTAATTTTGTGTAGATCGTTGACAAAAATTACAATTAAATCCATTTTAATCCTACCTTGTAACCCAACAAAATGGGCTGTCAAGGGGTGTGAATACGTTCTGAAGGCACTGTAGGTCAACATTTGTAATGGTAAAGGTTTTTAATACATTTCAGGTGCAGTTCATTCTCATTCTCCAAATTCTGTCGCTAAGTGTATTTCATGATACTGGAGAATGATCTGATATCACTATATCATTCATTTTTAAATCCAGTAAATAGAACATAATGCAGTCACTTCTTGAACAGCATTTCTTACTTTGAGAAAGAAAAAAATAGTATATTTTGTAGTTAGGAATAATACTCTCTAGGTGTCCTGTAAATCATTTACAGAGAGCACTTTTTTTCAGCCTAAATGTGCCTTTTTTATTACCACATATGTCAATCTTATCGAATGTATAATTTAGGTCACCTGCTAAATAATGGTTTCTTTATCTAATATAGCTAAAAACATCACTTTCCCCTGGTGGGATATACGGTGCATTCGGAAACTATTCAGACCCCTTCCCTTTTTCCACATTTTGTGACGTTACAGCCTTATTCTAAAAATGATAAGATTAAACTTTTTTTCTCATCATTCTAAACACAATGCCCCATAATAACTAAGTGAAAACAGTTTTTTTTACATTTTTTTGCTAATTTATGAAGAATAAAAACTGAAATACCTTATTTACATAAGTATTTATACCATTTGCTATGAGACTCGAAATTGATCTCAGGTGCATCCTGTTTCCATTGATCATCCTTGAGATGTTTTTACAACTTGATTGGAGTCAATTGATTCAATTGATTGGACATGATTAGGAAAGGCACACACCTGTCTATATAAGGTCCCACAATTGACAGTGCATGTCAGAGCAAAAACCAACCCATGAGGTCGAAGGAATTGTCCGTAGAGCTCCGAGACAGGATTGTGTCGAGGCACAGATATGGGGAAGGGTACCAAAACATGTCTGCAGCTCTGAAGGTCCCCAAAGAACACAGTGGCCTCCATCATTCTTAAATGGAAGAACTTTGTAACCACCAAGTCTCTTCCTGGGGCTGGCCTCCCAGCTAAACTGAGCAATCAGGGGAGAAGGGCCTTGGTCAGGGAAATGACCAAGAACCTGATGGTCACTCTGACAGAACTCTTGAGTTCCTCTGTGGAAATGGGAGAACCTTCCCGAAGGACAACCATCTCTGCAGCACTCCACCAATCGGGACTTCATGGTAGACGGGCCAAATCGAAGCCACTCCTGCTTGGAGTTTGCCAAAAGGCACCTAAAGACTCTCAGACCATGAGAATAAGATTCTCTGGTCTGATGAAACCAAGATTGAACTATTTGGCCTGAATGCCAAACGTCACATCTGGAGGAAACCTGGCACCATCCCTACGGTGAAGCATGTTGGTGGCAGCATCATGCTGTGGGGGTGTTTTTCAGCAGCAGGGACTGGGAGACTAGTCAGGATCAAGGAAAAGATGAACGGAGCAAAGTACAGAAAGATCCTTGATGAAAACCTGCACCAGAGCGCTCAGGACCTCAGACTGGGGTGAAGGTTCACCTTCCAACAGGACAACAACCCTAAGCACACAGCCAAGACAATGCAGGAGTGGCTTCGGGACAAGTCTTTGAATGCCTTTGAGTGGCCCAGCCAAAGCCCGGACTTGAACCCGATCGAACATCTCTGGAGGTACCTGAAAATAGCTGTGCAGCAATGCTCTCCATCCAACCTGACAGAGCTTGAGAGGATCTGCAGGGAAGAATAGGAGAAACTCCCCAAATACATGTGTGCCAAGTTTGTAGCGTCATACACAAGAAGACTCGAGGCTATAATTCCTGCCAAAGGTGCTTCAACAAAGTACTGAGTAAAGAGTCTGAATACTTATAGATAAATGTATAAATGTTATATTTCAGTTGTTTATTTTTTTATACATTTGCTAAAAATCTAAATCAAATATTTTTCACTTTGTCATGGGGTATTGAGTGTAGATTGATGAGGGGGGAAAAAACATTCAGAATAAGGCTGTAATGTAACAAAATGTGGAAGAAGTCAAGGGGTCTGAATCCTTTCCGAATGCACAATACATTGAACTCAATGTGTATTTTTCACCATGTAAGGTAGAAAACAACCTTCTTGGTCCATGTATAAGGGGAAATGGTGTATTCTTATCTATCAGGATACCTACACCTCTGCTTTTACTACAGTTGGTGGCAGCATATGACTCTCCAACCCAGCTCCTCTTTAAATGTTACATTTCTCCTATTGTTCAATGTAACCACGTCGGCTGACATTCTCTTTAAGTGTTTGAGAACCCAATGCTTTTCCCTCCCCATCATGTAGACCTTGCACATTCCATGTGATAAGTTGGAATTTTCTATACTTGTATAGAATCAAAGTTAACCTTCTCTGTTCCGTCTAGTAAAACATATTAGCTGACATGACATACGAGGGCGGTGGGGATTCCATAGAATGGGAGGATCATAGTATTAATACATAGTTATTGTATACATTACATACAGTATATAGAGCGGTGTGGGCATGTGGGCTGAGCAGACATTTAACGAAAAACATTTTGAAAAAGCACGGAAAAAAAACCCACAAAGCAAAATACGATAAAGGTTTGGGTCAATTCCATTTCAGTTGTTTCATTTCGGATGATTTCAATTCAGGACCTGCACTTAAAATGAATTCATATGGAACTGAAGCCAACGCTGCAAATGTGATAAATCAAACCATGTCTTCCTCTCACTTCCAGGTTCTTCTCCAGGAGCAGAACATGGGGATCCGTTATAAGTTTAACGTTCCCATCCAGAGGACAGGAAGTGGGGACAATGAGGTGGGCTTCTCCTGGCACCATCTGGCCTGGTCCGACTGCTCCGCCACCTGCGCTGGAGGTATGCAACTGCAACAACCAACCACATGCCCATATATGGCTTTGACCTGGTCCTGTTCATTTGGCACCAAACAAGAGAAAACATTTTGAAACGGGGTACTTGAAATTATCCAATGCTCCCAGTCCAATAAAGATTTTTTTTGCTTTCTGTTGCAAAACGCTATGGCTATGTTCAACATTGTGCCCTACGGAAAACACAATACTGTAAATATGGAGACTGTGGGGAGCATGGGTTTAGGTGTCAGAGATCTATGGCTTTGTAAAAGTGCTGTTCTAGCTATCTGGTAATGGAATATGGTTACACACTGTCGACATTTTTATTGTTTTCTTTACAATAACAGTAGCTTTCTCCAACATGAGATACATTGTGTCTTGTGTGTCTTTCCAGTCCGGACCAACCAATACTTATCGAAATACTGGAGAATACTGTGGGAGTAACCCAGTATGATAATTTCACATGGGTTTGTAGGATCATAACTTTATTGCTTTCTAAATGTCATTTCAGCTTTTAAGTCAAACTTAATATGCGTTTTCCATATTTAAACCAGGCACATGAATATGGTGTAATTTCTATGAATGAGCTGCTTTGCATATCTTCGGGTTAACCAGGGCTAGCTAGCATACAATCTGGCTCGCCAGAGATACTACGGTCTGCCGCTCGAAAACCCTTGTCCTACTGCACACTGAAACCTCCTCACTCTGAAACCACAGCGAAATGTCCACCACTGCCTCAAGAATGACTAAACCAACTCATTTTAACCCCAAAAGCTATGGGCTTTTATGAAGAAATAAATACTGTTCCTCTCCAGCTGTCGAGCATGGCCACTAAATGCCTTCAATATTCCAACAAAGAACACAGAACTGAAAAAGACCCCAAAATAGAGCTCCTGGGAAAGGAGATCTGTGCAAAGAGCTACAGATATCATATCATATAGATGTTTATACCGTAGCATTGTAATATGTATATGACCTTTTGGCTTTTGGGACTTCTACGACATATCAAAATGAATACAACAGATCCGTAACGTTTTGGATGTGGGCCTTCAAATCATATAGCCGTTGAATTTAGCTGACGCTGCTAATCGTAACATTTCATTTAATGCATCCCAGTGCTAACACAGCCTTTTAAAAACACCTTTGGGCATCCAGGCAACTTCACTACCCTCTCCAAGCATGATACTTTAACACCAATCCATGGGTGTGTATACCACTATACAAATGCCACTATACGAAGGAAAGCAGGCAGGCACGCACTCACACTCGCTCTCTGTCACCTTACGCACACGCACATAGCACTCACACTCGCTCTCTGTCACCTTACGCACACGTGCATAGCACTCATACTCGCTCTCTGTCACCTTACGCACACGTGCATAGCACTCACACTCGCTCTCTGTCACCTTACGCACACGTGCATAGCACTCACACTCGCTCTCTGTCACCTTACGCACACGTGCATAGCACTCACACTCGCTCTCTGTCACCTTACGCACACGTGCATAGCACTCACACTCGCTCTCTGTCACCTTACGCACACGTGCATAGCACTCACACTCGCTCTCTGTCACCTTACGCACACGTGCATAGCACTCACACTCGCTCTCTGTCACCTTACGCACACGTGCATAGCACTCACACTCGCTCTCTGTCACCTTACGCACACGTGCATAGCACTCACACTCGCTCTCTGTCACCTTACGCACACGTGCATATCTCCTTGCACCAGTCAGACCAGCATGGCGTTCACCTCGTCCCCAGGCTCAATTGATACTGCATATACAGCCTGGGAAACAGTGTGCAACAAAGTGAGGACTTGAAAGGGGCGTCGGTTAAAATCGAGGTGGAAGAGAGCCTGCTACAGCTGTATTAGATGGCACAATCAACATAAATGGTCTATCACCGGGACCATCCGATTTCCCCAACTCACCTCCTTGGTCAGTGTGCTGCTCGCACTTCGAAAATCCAAAAGGGGAGGTTCTAAGGGTTCTGCTAGGTAGTGACGATGGACGGAGAGATCAGCCAATTAAAATCAGCGGTTGTTTAGTCCGCTCCTGCCACAGACTTCCAATCAAGTCCCGTTCTGAGGCGCTTGGAAACCAGACGTCTTGGCAGAGCAAGAGCCGGTTGGTGGGCAAGATTAGTATGGTGTAGGTCCTAGGATATGTCCCATGGGACCCCATACACACACACACACAAACACACACAGAGAGAGTTGGGTGACAGCGATACGGTCATCCTCAGACTCTGGCGCTAGCAGTCAAAGTAAAGAGCTGCTCCGTAAAAGTGATTTTTTTTAAACCAACATATCCTGTAAGGCACCATGCATTTACACATCTGGGTTTACCACAGACTGAGACCATCCCTTAAGTCTCCACCCAAACACAGACACACTGCACCGTAGGGAGCTGCCTGCTGCACTCTGGTTCATGTGCAGGAGAATAAGAAGGTGATTTCGGTACTGTATTTTCTTACATTTTCAGGAATCCAAAGTTAATCAGGGAAATGGGTGTCGTGTGTGTGTTTGCTCCCCTTCTCAAGTCAGGGTTCCCAGGAAGTGATGCATCAAACAGGAAGAGGCTGGACAATAACTGGGTGTTGTGCGTGTTCCCCTTCTGTTAGGTTCTCAGAAGCAGGAAGTGCTGTGTAAGCGTCTGGATGATAACTCGGTGGTGCAGAACAGCTACTGTGACCCAGACAACAAACCTCCGGAGAACCAGAGGTCCTGCAACACTGAACCGTGCCCCCCAGAGTATGTACAATAAGACTTTCATCTACAATACAGGACGATACGGTTCAATTCAATACTATACAGTGGTCATGTACAGTATCTGCCCCCCAGAGTATGTACAATAAGACTTTCATCTACAATACAGGACGATACGGTTCAATTCAATACTATACAGTGGTCATGTTTATCTGCCCCCAGAGTATGTACAATAAGACTTTCATCTACAATACAGGACGATACGGTTCAATTCAATACTATACAGTGGTCATGTACAGTATCTGCCCCCCAGAGTATGTACAATAAGACTGTCATCTACAATACAGGACGATACGGTTCAATTCAATACTATACAGTGGTCATGTACAGTATCTGCCCTCCAGAGTACGTACAATAAGACTTTCATCTACAATACAGGACGATACGGTTCAATTCAATACTATACAGTGGTCATGTACAGTATCTGCCCTCCAGAGTACGTACAATAAGACTTTCATCTACAAAACAGGACGATACAGTTCAATTCACTACTATACAGTGGTCATGTACAGTATCTGCCCCCCAGAGTATGTACAATAAGACTGTCATCTACAATACAGGACGATACGGTTCAATTCAATACTATACAGTGGTCATGTACAGTATCTGCCCCCCAGAGTACGTACAATAAGACTTTCATCTACAATACAGGACGATACGGTTCAATTCAATACTATACAGTGGTCATGTACAGTATCTGCCCTCCAGAGTACTGGACTTTCATCTACAATACAGGACGATACGGTTCAATTCAATACTATACAGTGGTCATGTACAGTATCTGCCTCCAGAGTACGTATTAAGACTTTCATCTACAATACAGGACGATACGGTTCAATTCAATACTATACAGTGGTCATGTACAGTATCTGCCCTCCAGAGTACGTTCCAATAAGACTTTCATCTACAATACAGGACGATACGGTTCAATTCAATACTATACAGTGGTCATGTACAGTATCTGCCCTCCAGAGTACGTACAATAAGACTTTCATCTACAATACAGGACGATACGGTTCAATTCAATACTATACAGTGGTCATGTACAGTATCTGCCCTCCAGAGTACGTACAATAAGACTTTCATCTACAATACAGGACGATACGGTTCAATTCAATACTATACAGTGGTCATGTACAGTATCTGCCCCCAGAGTACGTACAATAAGACTTTCATCTACAATACAGGACGATACGGTTCAATTCAATACTATACAGTGGTCATGTACAGTATCTGCCCCCCAGAGTACTTACAATAAGACTTTCATCTACAATACAGGACGATACGGTTCAATTCAATACTATACAGTGGTCATGTACAGTATCTGCCCCCCAGAGTACGTACAATAAGACTTTCATCTACAATACAGGACGATACGGTTCAATTCAATACTATACAGTGGTCATGTACAGTATCTGCCCTCCAGAGTACTTACAATAAGACTTTCATCTACAATACAGGACGATACGGTTCAATTCAATACTATACAGTGGTCATGTACAGTATCTGCCCCCCAGAGTATGTACAATAAGACTGTCATCTACAATACAGGACGATACGGTTCAATTCAATACTATACAGTGGTCATGTACAGTATCTGCCCTCCAGAGTATGTACAATAAGACTTTCATCTACAATACAGGACGATACGGTTCAATTCAATACTATACAGTGGTCATGTACAGTATCTGCCCTCCAGAGTACTTACAATAAGACTGTCATCTACAATACAGGACGATACGGTTCAATTCAATACTATACAGTGGTCATGTACAGTATCTGCCCTCCAGAGTATGTACAATAAGACTTTCATCTACAATACAGGACGATACGGTTCAATTCAATACTATACAGTGGTCATGTACAGTATCTGCCCTCCAGAGTACTTACAATAAGACTGTCATCTACAATACAGGACGATACGGTTCAATTCAATACTATACAGTGGTCATGTACAGTATCTGCCCTCCAGAGTATGTACAATAAGACTTTCATCTACAATACAGGACGATACGGTTCAATTCAATACTATACAGTGGTCATGTACAGTATCTGCCCTCCAGAGTACTTACAATAAGACTTTCATCTACAATACAGGACGATACGGTTCAATTCAATACTATACAGTGGTCATGTACAGTATCTGCCCTCCAGAGTACTTACAATAAGACTTTCATCTACAATACAGGATGATACGGTTCAATTCAATACTATACAGTCACTCTCAACCAACATCACATACAATACAATGTAATACAATGCCATGCAATACAACACAAGTCAATACAATGCCATACAATACAATGCAATACAATACAATACAATACATCACAATACAATACCATACAATGTAATACAATACAATACCATACAATGTAATACCATACAATGCAATATAATACATTACAATACAATACAATACATCACAATACAATACCATACAATGCCATACAATACAATACATCACAATACAATACCATACAATGTAATACAATACATTACAATACAATGCAATACAATACAATACAATACATCACAATACAATACCATACAATGTAATACAATACAATGCAATACAATACATTACAATACAATGCAATACAACACAATGCAATGCAATACAATACCATACAATGTAATACAATACAACACAATACAATATATTACAATACAATATATTACAATACAATGTAATACAATGCTATACAATACAATGTAATACAAAACCATACAATGTAATACAATACAACACAATGCAATACAATACAATGCAATACAATACAATGCAGTGGTCACGTACAGTACCTGCTCCCCAGGTAAGACCCTCAGACTATGAACCTAATATCCATCTTGGAAAAGAAAGATATCCTGCTAAACTATGCTGGATGGGTGTACTGTATGCTACCTTGGCTCACAGGAAATGCTAATACTGGTGTTGGACCACTTATTACATACAACCAGAGACCGACCAATAGTCGATAGTGGGTGAAGTGGGTTCAGAAGACTACACAAGCGTTTAGGTCTATCCTAAGCTCCAGTTAAGACTATTTTGTAGGAAAACGATAACGACTTGCTATATTAATTTGCCTTCAAGGAGTCCCTTAGCTGTAAAATGTGTTTTGAAGAAAATGCTAAAATAAAACGGCAATGATTTATAACTTCATATGTTAACTCTTTTCGAAGCTTGTTTTATGCCCAAGAATGAAAATGCTGAAAATGACCACCTGCGTTTAATTGTATTGGCTAGCTTACGCTATGAACCGCCGAGGGATGATGTACGCACGAGCGCATGTGTCCGTCTCTGTGTGAGTGAGTGGTGAGTGCACGCACGCATCCTTGAGAGTGTGTGTGCGTGTGCGTGTGTGTTGTGGCCAAAAACGCTTAGCCTCTCTGCAAGGGCTGAGGGAACGGTCAGACAGAGTTCAATCATGTCTCAGATGTTCAATTGGAGGAAAAAAAAGGATGAAATACTTTTGGCCTATGGACTGAAGCCGTCTGCCAACAGTGATGCGTGTGTATATTTGGGTGTAGATGAATAAGTCGTTACGGTTAGATGGGCATCTGTAATGAACTGATATGAAGGCCGTTCCTGGCTTCACTGCTATATTTGAAATCATCAGCTCACTCCATTAATAAGGACCAGGTTGACATAGGAACAAACACTATCTATGAATATTCAGCTTGTTAGTGGATTCCTTTTCTTCTCTCCTCTCGGACAGCCCTTGTTGCCCGTTGCCGTATCTAAGTGAACTGCTACAGTTTTCCAATCAGGAAGGCAAACATAGTGTCCACAGTCAGGGAGAGTACTGGATCAACATGAGCGTGTTAACATGATTGTTTTAGAATACCCAGCATGGCATGGGGGGGGACCCAGATGTTGGGAGACAATGTTAATTCTCTGTACATTCCTGTGGAATGACGTAAGCCGGATCAGGAATGTAACGTCTCCCAGTCGCTGGATGTCTGTGTCGGCTGTGTTCTGACAACATGTTGTGTAGTTTGAAAAATGCGTTGCCCTTAAAGGGAATTAGTCTTGGCAGTGCACAAGAAAATATTTCCTCCAGAATATACAATTGAAGCGTATTATCCCATTTGTGATACTGCATAATACTGGGGGCCATATGAAAACACATCTGACCCATATGGTTCCAATGGGACTGTCCTCTTCAAGTCCCATTGTTGTTCTGTTCCAGTCGTTGTTCTAATGGTGGTGATCGTGCTGTTGTAGGTGGTTTATCGGCGACTGGTCGGACTGTGGGAAGACGTGTGGCGGCGGGATGCGGACTCGGACGGTTCTGTGCATCAGGAAGATGGGGCCTGCCGAGGAGGAGACCCTGGAGGACAGCCACTGTCTGACGCACCGACCAATAGAACGAGAGGCCTGCAACAACCAGTCCTGCCCCCCTCGGTGGGTCACTCTGGATTGGTCAGAGGTAGGAGAAGGACCGCCTCTTTTTACATCCCAGCGGGGGGGATTTTTTCAAACAGTTTTGTCCACTGGGACAGCAGCAGTTGTAAAAGGGAACTAGAAATGTTTCATGTAGAAACAAAGTCAAAGGTGAATAGTTTTATTGAGCTCGTCTGTTCTTCCTTCTGCTCCCAGTGCACGCCCAAATGTGGCCCTGGGTTCAAGCACCGCATTGTGCTGTGTAAGAGCAACGACCTGACCAAGACCTTCCCGCCCGCCCACTGTCCCTCCCACAGGAAGCCCCCCGTCAGGACCCGCTGTAGTCTGGGACGCTGTCCACCACCTAGATGGATCCCAGGGGAATGGGGACAGGTAGGATTGGCTCCCCCTTCAGAAATCATTGCTTCCTTTCACTTTTCATTGCTTCAATATGTCTTGAGACCAGGATGTCAATGTGTTTGTACCAAAGGCAGGTAAACGAAGCTATTCTAAGAAGAACAGACTCCAAATCCCCTGTTTTGGTGAACAGCCTACAGAATTTATGGCTTGATCATAAACTGGGGTCCCTAGAGAGCTGATCACGTGTGCCTGTCCAACCTGTCTGTCTGCCTGTGTTGTGCGTGTGTGTGTGTGGGATTGTGTGCTGCGGCCCCAGTCAGATCTCAACCATACCATCAACACGTGTCTGGCCCCTGTGCCCACCGGGCCACCAGGCTTACCCTCCCTTCAGATCATGCTCTGTGGAGCCTCACATCCCAGCCTGCATGTCATCTCCTCCCAATTAGACTGCCTTTATTAGGGCCCAGGCCGGCCCTGACAGATGGCCCACGTCAATGGAGGGTCTTAAGTGGGATTTGAACCAGTGACCTTTTGGCCTCCGGCAGCGAAACCGGGGAGTGAAGCACGACCTTCACAACAAGCTGCCCTTTCTATGGCTCAGGGAGAGGAGAGACAGGGGTGAGAGACAGGAGGAGAGGAGAGGGTGAAAGGTGTAATTATAGAGGGGGAGGGAGGGGGACTGAGAGGAGGGAGAGAGGAATGGGCCAATGGGAAAGAGAAAGAAAGAGATAGAGAGAGAGGTATATACATCTCTCCTTGGCCAGTGCGTGAGAAAGTCCTTGGTCTAAACAAACTTAAAGCTCTGGTGTTACTGGTATATATTAGACCCAACAACCCTGTTGTTTGATGGGCTGATTGAAGTGGGAGCACCGGGTGATGTTGTTATGAGAACCTGGGACCAGAGCCCATGACCTCTAACCCCCCACAGTTCCTTTAATACCACAACAAAGTCCACCACAACCTGGTTAGGCCCCTAAATAACATCCAGGTACAGCTAAAGCCTTCTACTACAGAACCTGAGAAATTCTCTCGTTACAGACAAGTAAGAGAAGGGAAGGGGGGAAACCTAGTCAGTTATACAACTGAATGCATTCAACTGAAACGTGTCTTCCGCATTCAACTCAACCCCTCTGAATCAGAGAGGTGCGGGGAGCTAGCATAATCGACATCCACGTCTTTGGTGCCAAGGGAAGAGTGCCTTGCTCAGGGGTAGAACGGCAGATTTTTACCTTGTCAGCTCGGGGATTCGATCCAGCAACCTGTACGGTTACTGGCCCAACGCTCTAACCACTAGGCTACCTGCTGCCCCAGAGAACTACTACGGTACAGATAATAACATTGACGGGAGAACTGTTATGTTGGACTGATAACCCTGGCTGATGTACAGTAGTTAACTAGATGTTTCCAGCTGATGCAACTAACTGCATGTCTCTTGTGTCTATAGCTGGTCGCTACCATCTCTCTGTTCTAATGTAAACCAGCTGATTGCAGTCTGACTGATAACCATTTAATAATTACTACTGTATCACATTCCTCCCATAATCGTCTGTGCATGTCGAATGTTCATTCTATTTCTTTACATGTTCATTCTATTTCTCTGCACGTTCATTCTATTTCTCTGCACGTTCATTCTATTTATTTACATGTTCATTCTATTTCTCTGCACGTTCATTCTATTTCTCTGCAAGTTCATTCTATTTCTCTGCACGATCATTCTATTTCTCTGCACGTTCATTCTATTTCTATGCACGTTCACTCTATTTCTCTGCACGATCATTCTATTTCTCTGCACGTTCATTCTATTTCTCTGCACGTTCATTCTATTTCTCTGCACGTTCATTCTATTTCTCTGCACGATCATTCTATTTCTCTGCACGTTCATTCTATTTCTCTGCACGTTCATTCTATTTCTCTGCACGTTCATTCTATTTCTCTGCACGTTCATTCTATTTCTTTGCACGTTCATTCTATTTCTCTGCACGTTCATTCTATTTCTCTGCACGTTCATTCTATTTCTCTGCACGATCATTCTATTTCTCTGCACGTTCATTCTATTTCTCTGCACGTCATTCATTCTATTTCTCTGCACGATCATTCTATTTCTCTGCACGATCATTCTATTTCTCTGCACGTTCACTCTATTTCTCTGCACGATCATTCTATTTCTCTGCACGTTCATTCTATTTCTCTGCACGTTCATTCTATTTCTATGCACGTTCACTCTATTTCTCTTCATGTTCATTCTATTTATTTTACATGTCCATTCTATTTCTCTGCAGGTTCATTCTATTTCTCTGCACGTTCATTCTATTTCTCTGCACGATCATTCTATTTCTCTGCACGTTCATTCTATTTCTCTGCACGTTCATTCTATTTCTCTGCACGTTCATTCTATTTCTCTGCACGTTCATTCTATTTCTCTGCACACTCATTCTATTTCTCTGCACGTTCATTCTATTTCTCTGCACGTTCATTCTATTTCTCTGCACGTTCATTCTATTTCTCTGCACGATCATTCTATTTCTCTGCACGTTCATTCTATTTCTATGCACGTTCACTCTATTTCTCTGCACGTTCATTCTATTTCTCTGCACGTTCATTCTATTTCTCTGCACGTTCCTTCTATTTCTCTGCACGTTCATTCTATTTCTCTGCACGTTCATTCTATTTCTCTGCACGTTCATTCTATTTCTCTGCATGTTCATTCTATTTCTCTGCATGTTCGTTCTATTTCTTTACACGTTCATTCTATTTCTCTGCATGTTCATTCTATTTCTCTGCACGTTCATTCTATTTCTATGCATTTCATTCTATTTATATGCATTTCAATCTATTTCTATGCACGTTCATTCTATTTCTATGCATTTCATTCTATTTCTATGCATTTCATTCTATTTCTATGCACGTTCATTCTATTTCTATGCATTTCATTCTATTTCTATGCATTTCATTCTATTTCTCTGCATTTCATTCTATTTCTCTGCATTTCTATTTCTATGCATTTCATTCTATTTCTATACATGTGCATGCACTGTATGTTTCTGTGTGTTCGGACTCAGTCACTTAAACAGTTCAGGAAGGCCATTCTACTTATCTTGGCTTTTCAACTCTGTTCTGTCTGTCTGTCTGTCTGTCTGTCTGTCTGTCTGTCACTCTGTCTCACTGTCTCACTCACTCACTCACTCACTCACTCACTCACTCACTCACTCACACTCTCTCTCTCTCTCTCTCTCTCTCTCACCTTTCTCTTAACGGTGACTTAATAGGATGAGCTACTGTGTCCGTAGTGATTAGTCAGACTCGCTGAGTGTCTGCCGAGAAGGCAACAGGGGGGGGGCAGTGGGAATCTGCACACTCAGACTACGCTAAGCTAAGCTTGGCCCATAGAGGTAACCTTTTGGTTACTGGCCCAACGCTCTAACCGCTAGGCTACCTGGCGCCCCATTTTCAATAAACGCCATCCACATTACACTGCCAGACAGCAGTAAAGGGCTGTTTGACTGTGCATAGGACTCCGTCACTATAGGTTATAACACATGGGTGTGAGTTTTAACAGTGTGGCCGTGTTGAGGGTGAATAACTCTGTGTCTTTTGACTGCGGTATGTGGTTAATAATGTGGTTCAGTGTTTGGCGCAGTGTGATTGATAATGTGTGTGTGTGTGTGTTTCACCACAGTGCTCAGCGCAGTGTGGACTGGGCCAGCAGATGCGGACGGTGCAGTGTCTCTCTTACACGGGCCAGCCCTCCAGTGACTGTCCCGAGGGCCTCAGGCCCACTGCCATGCAGCAGTGTGAGAGCAAGTGTGACGCCATGCCCATCGCCAACGGTGACGGTGAGTACAGAACACACGCACACACTCACACATACACACGGAGCCCTCACCCACCGATCAAGCCGTATGACCTAAACACGGCGGGGTGACACAACTCTCACGGAACACACCACATTCATCTCCCCATTGAGGTTGAGCCGGCTGCGGTTCAGAGCAGCCTGGACCCTCTATCCTCTGCCTGCTATGATGGATGTGTGTTAGGATGCCTAGGGACAGGACCAGGCAACACGCCGATGGGGATGAATGGAAACGCTGAGCAGGTGTGTGGAGACGCTAGCGGCTAATGGGATTAGCTTCAGGCTAATTGTCCACGTACAGACAGACAGAGAGACAGATAGCAGTGAGAGCATGTCTCCCTCCCAGGCCACAGCCCGATAAGGCATTTAGAGTTTCTGCCCTGTTCGTCCACCAAACTGTGTATGTGGTGGTGGGGTGGGGGGGGTTGTTATTACATTGTGAAGGGTTGAGAGAGAGAGATTCATCTGGCCTAGCCTCGGACTACTACTACAAGCCCACACTCAAGACAGACGGTAATGGTTGCTTATGATTATTCATCTGTGAAGGAGCATAAGAACCAGGTCTCTTTTACAAAATAGGTTTTACCTCAATGAGACCGACCTGGATTGATACATACGATGTAAGAAAGAAGAGAAAGAAGCTGATCTTGCACATAGCGGTAAGAGGAAGAGCTTAGAAAGCCCGAATAATAGTCCCTTTTTACAAAACGGGGCCAACGGGATGAACAGAAAAGTGCTCATGTGAAGTGAGATAGTTCTAGACGTGGTTTGTCCTCCATACTTATTCATATAGCACACATATATAGCACTATCTCTCCCAGGGAGGAGAGAACTGCGGGAGCCTCACAGCAGGCCATCCGTCAGCTGGAACGTACCACTACACAGCAACACGGAGGGGAGATTTATTAGGGCCGGTTGTTGTAAGAGACAAGAGAAACTTGGAATAGTCCACAGTGTTTCTCGACCTTATTGTACCAGGGACAGGCTCGGAGGACCGCTTATATTAAATCTAACAGCTAAGACCTGACTAAATAGGTGTGAGACAATTATCTCTGGGACCGGTGCACCTGCCGGAGGTTAGAACCACTGGTCTGGAATGCATTTCATTCATTTGAATCCAACAGCAATATTACAACATGGACACACACACACACATAAACACAGACACACACACACGCACAGACAGACACACACATGTGGTTCATAGACATTGTCATTCCTCTCCTCTTGATCTTCTTCTTTCCTTTATCTCCTATCTAATTTTTATATTTTTCTTTCCAGAATGCAAAGACGTAAACAAAGTGGCATATTGCCCACTGGTGCTGAAGTTCAAGTTCTGTGGCCGTGCGTACTTCAGACAGATGTGCTGCAAGACGTGCCAAGGACGCTGACCCACTGAGAGAGAGGGAGGGAGAGAGAGAGAGAGAGAGAGAGAGAGAGAGAGAGAGAGAGAGAGAGAGAGAGAGAGAGAGAGAGAGAGAGAGAGAGAGAGGAGCTGGAGGAGAAAGAGCGAGACAGACAACGGGAAGAGTGAAAGAAACGCAAGACCAGTAGAAGAGGAGGAGGAACGAGGATTAGGAAACACTGGGACGAGAGAAGAAAAGAGGGATTTACCCGTTTGTTACACCTGCTACGCCCTCAACCCCCCTAACCCCATCATCACCGTGGAAACCTAACCACTGCTCAGCAGACACGCTGACACACGTCACTTATTGCCGTCACTTCTGTGAAGTGGGAACCTTAGAGGATTATTGTTATTGTTATTTTTATTATAATAATAATAATGAATATTATTTGTATTATTTTATTGTCGTCTGATTGTTGTCGTTGTTCGTCGCCGTTGTTGTTTTTTTAATCCAAAGTGCTGGACACGTCACACATCGAGCGGAAGCACCGCAGGGATGTAGGGAGTAGCCACTGGAAGGGGGGAGAGGAGGAAGGAGTGTAGCTTAAAAATGGAGGTAGGGGTTGTAATGGTGCTCTACGGACAGACAGACAGACGTCGGCTCCAGTGCACAGGCGTGCGTGAATATCCCATAAATTACACCTAAACACTCCCACATCACCAAACCCACCAGTACTGTAATGAACTCCTGGTCAAGACGTCATCGCCCGTAGTGTCCTTCAAGCCACGTGTTGTCAGTGGAGTCCTGGAGGGCGATGAGATGACAGAGGGCATGTTTCTTTAAAAAAATGTTCCGTGCTGGAACCAGAAAACGAGGTGCTGTGTCTGGAGTTATTGCCACTTCCGTGTTATCAGAGGAGCTGAACACAAGGGCGCGGGTGGGGGGGGGGAGGGGTGCTACGGTCAGATCATTCTTTTGTTATATGTTGGCGTCTCTTCTTTTGGCGTCTTCCAAAAAGGAGGGGTGCCTTCGTCTTAAACAACACTCACGTTGTGCCAGAACCCTTAAGGAGGAGGCCCATTGCTGGGGCAAAATAATGGATTTGTGAAAAAGTCCCTAATATTGCAAACTGCACCGTTTGTCAATGAAGTAGTGAACTGGCTTTGAAGGACCTTATTGTTGTTACCATTATCGTTATTATCATGTAGGTATTATCATGTAGTTCTTATCGTGTAGTTATTATCGTGTAGGGGTTGTACTCCACCTCCAAATAGCCTCATCAAAAGGCATTGGAGACAGTTGCTGTTCGTGAACGATACTGTAATCAAAGCCGGCGGACCTCTGTGTCAGCTCCATAACAGTGTGTGTGTAGGGCCGAGGTTTCATCAGCGTGGGAAGAACGCACAGCCTCTTCAGCACTGTGGCTGGAGTTAAGTGAAGGGCCAGTACTCGCACACACACGTCCCTCCCAGCAGACCACGACGTGTTGCCAGACCACGCAGATCCGGTCTGCCACGGACAGACTACCCCCAGATACTGTCACCCCCCCCCCCCACCCCCATTCTTCGAAGAGAGTACTAAAAGCAAATAACAGAATATTATGCAACTCAATGGTGCTTTTTCTTCTTTTTTATTCCGGTGGAATACTGTTTGTTTCCGTTGCCGCCTCCTCGTTTCCTCTTCCTCTTCAAGTGGGAGGCCTTTCCTGGCTTCACCCTGGCTCCCCCAGGCTCTTCTCCCAGGCTCTTCTCCCTGGCCTCTACCTGGCCTCTACCTGGCCTCTACCTGGCCCGTGGTGCTATAGAAACGGGTGCATTCACTCCCCACTACCATACAGTGACTATAGGCTGGATCTGTTCGGAGCAATATGAACACTAAGACAGTATCTATGTTTGTTAATGCCGGCAATGTTGCTGTTTGTTTCAAATGATCTCTTCTTACCTCACTCACACTGGCAACTTTCATTGATGGCGAGGTATCCGTGTAGTAACCTCGCACACCCAAACACAACACCGCCACCCCTGACCCCTGACCTCTATACATGGAATTCCAGCCAGTTGTATCCTGTATTATTCCTAGCGGTGTCAAACATTCTTCCAATGTAAACCTCACCCAAGTGACATTGCTGCTGGCGTTGGTTCGGGGGTTTGTGAGAAGGGACCGCCACTTGTGTGTGGAACTGACCCGCGGTTCCAGATGGCCCATATGGAGCCATGCTGCGGAGGATAAACCAGTAGGACTTAACGGGAACCCCCCCCCCCATACCATCGGGAAAGACAATTTAGGAGTCATAAACGGACCACGTGGGGACTGCCACAATCATACGACGAATCCGCTACTTTTGTTTTGCTGCTGCTACTTGTTTGGTAGCCACCTCCACGTTGAACCGGGACGTTTGGACATTAGTGGATACGACGAAAACGAAAGCATTTGACACGTATTGAACTCCACATGCTGGGGCTTCTTCCAGAGCTGTCTCCATGTCAAATCCGGAGGCTTGAAGTAACAGTTTATTGGCATTGGGACACAGAGCCGACAGACGGACAGAGAGACAGACTGACTTGACAGAGACACTCTAGAAGATGCTCATTCCAACTGGTACTCATAGCTGTGAACTTGGACGTTATGAATGTCACGTTGCTTTACCACCTTCAAGGGCAAGAGAGACATGAAAAAGAAGAAGCATTATTTGATTAGTTGCGTATATTTTATATTCAGTATTAATGTTGGTACACTGTTACTAATATTTTTTTTTTTTTACATTGTAAATGAAATGCTAATTTATTGCCATGTGTCACTTGTCATACATTTGCTTCACTGCATGCGAACATAACGTCAGTCTCGTGGAAAATAAATGCAGTGAAATAGGGCCCCTTCGCCGAACTGATTTAACGTAGATACATTACGACAATAAAAAGAGCAGCTTCCGAAGAGACTCTGCGTTAAGATGGCTTCTGTTTTTTCCCTGAAGTGTGTTAACAAACTGCTTGTGTGGTGTCTGTGTTTCAAAGGTCTGAAAATCTTCTAAGGACCTTCTACGACTCTTCCCGAGGCTCTAAAAAATAGTGTGGACAGATCTTCATTCTGAAGGTGCTTAGTGGCCTGAGTTTGACATTTCTTGCTCTGGCCCAGTAGTAACACCCCTGATTCAAGCAGTATGTTATTTCAACTCCGGCTGTTAAAAGCTTTGGCCACCAGATGCAATTTGAGACTGATCAGTCCATTCACCAAGTACTGGGAACCTGAGGCTCTTAACACCTGATGGCAGCACACCAGAATACTGAACCCCCGGTTAATAGCGATTAACAAGTGCATCTATTCACTGCAGTATAAAGCTACAGCAAGCAGAGCTGCGCTAACCAATCCTAGACACCCTTACTTCGTAGTGATACACGTGTGATTTCCCATACAGGTCACTTTGGTTACAATCGGGGTGGAACTCCAGTCTGTATGATCTGGCTACTAGTACCTTCACCCCCCCCCACTGGGACCTGCTGAGGCTTTCTCTAGGCCTCCTTGGTAATGAAGTCTAAATAAACCCCATCTACCCCAATTGGCTCATTAACACCTGCTCCTCATGATAATCCACAGCCTCCTGTTACACAGGCAGAAAGAAAGACGGGCTGTTATGTCTAGCGTGCGCGTCCCAAGTTTAAAATGCCTATGTGTGTGTCTGGCTAGGCTTCTGTCCTGCTGGCCAACTGCAGGGGTCTGTGATTACATTACCCTCGAGGAGGAGAGAGAGGGGGAAAGAAAGGGAAACGAGGAAGAGGAGCAGAGGAGAGCGAGGGATGAGGAGGACGAGGAGACGATTCGCAGAAAGAGGGAAAAAGGTGGTACGGTTCAGGCTGAGGGATTCAACAGCTGCTCTCCAACTGACACGTGATGCACGCCAGCGACCCCGGTTCGGCTGCTTACATGCCTGGGTTGTCAGCAGCCACAACAGAGAGGAGCGCCGAGGTCTACAGACAGAAACAATGACATTCCTCATATCACCATATCACTACAAACACCATATACGGCTCCTACGAAGCTGAAATACGATTGTATGTACAGTGCAGTTCTGGTGGTGCAATATGTTAGAGGGCTAGGGGCAAGCCCAGCTCCATTTTGGGTTTGTTTACTAAAGGACTGTGCTTGTATGAAAGGGATCCACCGTTGAAACAAATATGTGTGTTTTCCAGAAGCAGTCAACTGCATAGCGTGCGTCGTCAGGGCAACAGACATTCTCGACACAGATCCATGACACGATTGGCTTGTTGGTGATCCTTAAAACGTTATGTGCCATTGGGCACTCACCGGTTGAGTCAACGTCGTTTCCACGTCACTTCAATTCAATTACGTTGAACCAGTGTGGAACAGAAGCTGAGGGTGCTGGTGGGGGTGCTGCTCCAGGCATAGTATCGTTTAACATTTACATTACATTTACATTTAACTGGTTATACAGTGGCACGTGAGCGATGTGACATAAATCAACCGTTTTCATTCGACTGCCGGACAAGATGGCGCCTGGTTCGTCTCTCACACACACCTCACCAGATGCCAAGTTCCTCTCCTGGACTCAGTAGCCTGTGTAAAGCGGTAGTCTTACCTGATACAACAGAAACACAAGCATATGTTATGACACTCACAGACTCCCTCACAAACCCTGTAGGATGCCTACGTAAATGCTTCAGAACGTTCTCTCTCTCTCTCTCTCTCTCTCTCTCTCGCTCTATCTGTCCACGCCTGTTGTCAAGGCTATAATATTAGTCCCCGTGACATATTTTGTGTGTGTGAGAATGAACGTGCTGTGAAGAGGGGTTCCCAGCAGGTTGGCTGTCTGAGGTGACAGGGGTCTGTGGGAGATCTCTGGCGGCCGCTGACGAAGAGGTGCGCCATAGACTCCATCCTCATCCACGCTCTGCTCTGTGCATGAACATACAGTTACAGACAGTGAGAAAAGCCATTCCCCCTCGTTAGTTAAAAACACTCTTGGGGCATTTAGACACACACACTCACACCCCCCCCCTCCTCACACACATTGCTAGCACGCCTACAAGTGCATCTCCATCAAAGCCTCCAAGAAGGTATTTGTGACTTTAAGCTGCCTCTCCTGGCAGTGTTTGGATCAAGACCCGTGGCTGGTTCTAAGCCTCCTCACCTCTGGACCTGGGAAACATCCTAGTGCCAGATCCTTCCCTGACAGAAACATAGATCCTAGCCTGGCAGGGAGCCAATTACGGCAAAGAACAGGGGCCTGGATTCCAAAGCTGGATCTAGACAGCCGTCGTTTTCGCTGCTGTGTGTTAGTGGTTTTCTTCTCTACTAGACGGTGTGAGGATTAACATGATGACAAACGGCATCTCTTCTCAGAAAAGAGAGGACAGCAAGAACCCCACCGCCCCCCCCCCCCGCCTGGCTGCCTGCAATCAAAGCTACAGTTGAAGTCGGACGTTTACATACACCTTAGCCAAATACATTTTTCACAATGCCTGACATTTAATCCTGCTAAAACCTCCCTGTCTTAGGTCAGTTAGGATCACCACTTTATTTTAAGAATGTGAAATGTCAGAATAATAGTAGAGAGAATGATTTATTTCAGCTTTTATTTCTTTCATCACATTCCCAGTGGGTCAGGTGTTTACATACACTCAATTCGTATTTGGTAGCATTGCCTTTAAATTGTTTAACTTGGGGCAAACGTTTCGTGTAGCCTTCCACAAGCTTTCAGGTTGAGCGGCCTTTCAGGTTAAGTCGATATAGGACTCGTTTTACTGTGAATATAGACACTTTTGTACCGGTTTCCTCCGGCATCTTCACAAGGACCTTTGCTGTTGTTCTGGGATTGAATTGCACTTTTCGCACGATCATTTCTTTTGATTTCCCCATGATTTCAAGCAATAAGGCACTGAGTTTGAAGGTAGGCCTTGAAATAAAACCATAGCTACACCTCCAATTGACTCAAATGATGTAAATTAGCCTATCAGAAGCTTCTAAAGCCATGACATCATTTTCTGGAATTTTCCAAGCTGTTGAAAGGCAGTCAACTTAGTGCATGTAAATTTCTGACCCACTGGAATTGTGAAATAATAATAAGTAATAATAATAAATAAAAAATAATAATAAGTAAAATAATCTGTCTGTAAACAATTGTTGGATAAATTACTTGTGTCGTGCACAAAGTAGATGTCCTAACCGACTTGCCTAAACTATAGTTTGTTAACAAGAAATGTATGGAGTGGTTGAAAAACGAGTGTTAATGACTCCAACCTAAGTGTATGTAAACTTCCGACTTCAACTGTAGCTGTGATACTCCTGGTGTCGCCGATGAGAGTCTGAAGTGCTTTGGACACGATTCTACTTAAGCTAAACAGCTCCAAAAGGTGTTGGAGACCGGAGGCAGTGCGTGTGTGTGTATATGTTTGTTTCTGTGTGTGTGTGTATTAAGTCCAGCAGGAATGTATTTGGTTCGGGTAGGTCATCTGCCGTTGCCCAAGCCTGGCCTGGTCTCTCCTGGGGTTAGGCCCTGTTCGCTGCTCTCTCCCACAGCAGACAGCCGGCCAGACTGAGTTATTGTACAGAACAGCAAAGGATGGGATGTGGGGCTGTTGGGGGGGACATCTGTCTACCTCGTCCCCTCACCCCACATGCAAGGACAGTCCTGTAAGTTATATTCTATATTCTCAGCCATGAGGTGTACTGCAGGCAATGTCAAGTTTCAAGTTTTATTGTCAGATGCACAAGTACTCTAAAAAAAATACAAATAAAAGAAGAACACGAGAAAGCAAGTGAGCGTACCACACTGAGTGGACAAAACATTAGGAACATCTGCTCTTTCCATCACATAGACTGACCAGGTGAATCCAGGTGAAGGCTATGATCCCTCAATTGATGTCACCTGTTAAATCCACTTCAATCCGGGTAGATGAAGGGGAGAAGAAGGATTTTTAAGCCTGGAGACAATTGAGACATGGATTGTCTCAATTGTCTTATGTTCTTGTTGTTTCGTGCACTCAGTGTATAGGGTCAACACCTGACCCACCTGTTAGGGTCAACACCTGACCCACCTGTTAGGGTCAACACCCGGGGATAAATCTAAAAGCACAGCAATAACAAAGGATGGAAAACATCGGATAAGTGCTTTCTCACTCTATTATATAATGATACCACAGTATAGTATTAAAGTGATGCAGAATGCTGCTGAACAGAAACGTCTTTGTGTGTCTCTGCTGTAGAACCGAAAGTGAATCCGCACACTGGTATAATGTTCCCAAAGTGTTCAATAAGGACAACATTTTGACCCCAAACGGAGTCCTCGTCTCTCAGTGATTGCCCTGGTTCCTTTGCCCTAGCTGTCCGTACAGCAGTTCACCTTCAGAGACGTCCAGTTCCATCATGTCCCCTGTCCTATCATGTCCCCTGTCCTGTCGCCATGCAGAGGCAGCCAGGTAAGTAGATTAGGCCCACAGCGATTCGATAGCCAATCACTTAGCCCCATGGAGTTGTGCCAAGAGAGAGTGTTTAAGCAGCCCCGGGGGTAGATGAGGTGTGTGTGTGTCTGCGTGTGTGAGAGAGTATGTGTGTGTGTGTCTGTGTGCGTGTGAGTGTGTGCGCGTGTGTGCTATAGCCAGCAGTAAGGACTCTGAGTTCCCACAGTAGTAAAGGGACGTTTTTTTTCCTGGCCATCACATCTTTATCCCCATCAGAGATGAGTTATACAGGCCGTCCTCCTCCTCTACACAGCTAATAACAGACAGCAGCCTAATGGGGATGAATGATGATGATGGGACTTGGTGTACTGTACGGCTCTCCCTGCGTTTAGTGCTCTCGATTGCAGTTCTGCTTCACTGTTATGCTGCACTTGATCTGTGTCTAGTCCAAGCTGCAGCTTAGTGAAAAAATGTAGTATTTTCTTCCATCCTGGGAGTCTCAAATGGTTTTGATGAGACTGCATAGATAAAACAAAATGACACCATAGAATAAGCACTGCAGTGACACCATACATGGGGAGTGAATCCTAGGCACGTTTTCGTCCTTTGGAGGCTCCTTTTACCACTTCCATCTCCTTTATCGGTGTCTTTTGAATGAGGCTGATTCTATTGGCTAATAACAGAGCCAAATATAGCCTCCATATATAACTCTGGCTAATACTGTCACTTAGACAAAGTGAATGAGGCCATATAGCAGGCCATATAATTGTAATCAACTGATTAAGTGATTCAAACATAACAGTGGAGGAGTAACACTACATTTTATGGGGTACATGTGGACTGTTACCCTCGGTACTGTGTGTTAGAGATAACACCTGTCCTCCAGGTCTCTCTGGTTAATTCTGTTTCATTGTAATTACGATATATACAAGTGGGGCAAAAAAGTATTTAGTCAGCCACCAATTGTGCAAGTTCTCCCACTTAAAAAGATGAGAGAGGCCTGTAATGTTCATCATAGGTACACTTCAACTATGACAGACAAAATGAGAAAAAAAAAATCAAGAAAATCACATTGTAGGATTTTTAATGAATTTATTTGCAAATTATGGAATAATTTATGCCGACATGACATTTTCATGTATTTTAGAGTGGTCAATTTGCATGAAGTGTTGCTGGGAAAACCAGTTCTGTGGAAGAATATTAGGGCCAAGTGAAGAAAAAAAAAGGGCAAAGGGTGATGGGACTTGGATAGTTCTATTTTTTGCATGATAGTACTTTCAAAAAAGTGGGAATATTTTGAGAACAAACTGAAAATGTAATTTTGAGAATAAAGTCAAGTGGCAGTTGTATTTCAAGATTAAAGTAGGAGATTTGGTTAACTGCATGTCTCCCTGGCTCCCTGTTGCTGTGCCACCACTGATGAAAAATGCCTACAGTCAGATGACCTGGTGAAACTATCTATTGTCTAACAAGGAAATTCTTTATATTTTAGCACATAATAACCATATTATTATGAGTAGGCATATCAGGACCTGGAAGAGGTTATGCCACATATTATTTTCAGGAGGAACCATACTAGTCTTCGATGAGGTATTTCATCCAAGTTCATGTGGTTACATACACACTGTAGGTAGAGACAGCTGGGTTGTGTGTGTATGCAGATGTGTGTGTGTGTGTGTGTGGGGGGGGGGGGGGATTTCTAATACACTTGTTCAAACAGGCATCACACAAACACGGTATCCCCAAAGCGATAACCATTCTAACGGCCATGGTGCGTTGCCAGACTGTGAAGAGACATGGAGTTGCTACAATGTCATCCTCAATCTCCTGCGTATGCCAACACCATGCATAGTATATTTTAGATAGTTACAGCTAGACCAGCAGCCTATATGTCGAAACAAATGGTTAACTTAGACATGTATGCATCATGGCATGGTGTTTTATGTAGACTACGCTTCCGATGAAGTAGCCTCATAGGCCTTACAGATTGCATGGCAAATAATTGCCTATATAGGGGGACAATGACCCTGTTTTGGGTAAATCCATGCATCCATGCATCATTCCTCCCATCCTTGAAGACCAATAGATGAATAGTGAAAGGAGATATTATGCTGGGTTGTCAACCAAGTCATGTCAGATCAGTCAATGTTTCTTTATAGCCTATCATCAATTCTCTAACATGACTATATTAAGATCAATGATTATTTAAAGAAAGGGAGAATACATCCATTAATATATTCAAACAGGGCCTCAGATGAGCTGGTTTGCGCATGCAGTAGTGGTCCTTGAGTTGCCTCTCCTCCCACCAGCAGCCTCCCACAGACACTTGCATAAAACCCCTGCTTCATTGTTCATTCCACCCACCGCTGTTGCATAGGCCTATAATTTATGTTAAAAAAACAAACAAGCACGTGTTCTCAGTTGATGCTGACGTTTATCTCAACGACTAAGATCTCAAAATACGACGGAAACAGAACCACCAAATCCCCTAGTAATTTCCGATAAAGAACATATAAACAGAACATTTCCCCTCTTTTAAACGAGGCATGAAAGGAGGTGATAAAGTCTTGAAGGTGAGCAGGTCGAGAGCGCACTCTTAAGAGGCCGCAGAACGGGTGCTGCAGCGACAGCAACAGGTGACTGTGGGGCTGGCACTTGTACTTCAGTTGGGGCCAAGGGAGCATGTGCCACCGGTAGCGAACCACTCAAGGTGGCATCAATGGCAGAGTGAGGACATGCAGGAGGTGGCACCTTCCTCAGTCGGCTGGCATGCCAGACACATTTTGCTGGGCCCAGCTGACATTGAACTTCACAAGGTGTTGACAAGAAGGTGCAGAGCTTGTCTGCTCGGTGTGGTTGTTGAACCCTTTACATCACTTGGATTCCAGGAAGCTGTGCTCTCTTTTCATGTAGCAGTCCTCACTTTTACGCTGTTGGCTTTGCACTGCTGCTTTGACTGTCGAGGCTGTCGGGTTGCCAATAAAGGGACGGAGTCTGTGTAGGGGCAGCTCTAGTTCACATCCTAACATCAGCTTGACAGGAGAGACTCCAGTGGTGGAGTGGTGGGCAGCTCTGTCGTGCAGCAGAGTTTGTGACATATACTCAGTGTCGGAGCCACCTTGACATGAGCTCTCAGTCCATTTTTCAGGGTTTGATTGAAACCCTAACCCCCCCCCCGGGCCATTTTTCGTGGTCAGAGTTGCAGGCAGTCCCCAGCGATAAAAGAGCATAACCAGGGAGTGTATGTAGGCCCCTGATGTGACAGAGCCTCTGGTCATTTTGAATGTAGGTCATACAGAACCACCAAGAAGCGTTTGTGATGTGGCACATTGTGGAGTTCACCGCAGATGTCCAGTTGGATATGTTCCCATGGACGGCAGCGCCAGGCCAGTGGCTGCAGGGGTGTTGGTGGAGGTCTTTCCACTGACAAGGCATGGAGCACAGTCACGTACGAGCCTCTCTGCTTCTGCTTCACAATGCCAAGGTTTTCCTCATGAGCCATGGCCAACACTCATCCTCTGAGGCTGCTTGGTATGACGGTGCAGTTTCCGCGAGCCTGACATGTTTCATTCCAGCATGCCAGCTCATGTTTGGAACCTGGCATATGGTTGGAGTTCCGACGGGAGCTGTGGTCAGATCCGACGGTCAGATCTTGAGCGACACTCTGTGTGCGAGAGGTGAGTGTGGGAGCTGGATGAGGTCCTCCTCGGAGTCGACCTGAGCAGAGGTGGAGTCTGGGGGAACTGAGCGCGAAAGGAGGTTGGCTACCACATTGTCCCTGCCCAGCGTAAACTGCAGCTTAAAGTTATATTGCTGGAGGCGGTACACGCGGAGGGGCTTGTGACCCGACTCGGAGGTCGACATCAAGGCTGTGAGGGCCTGGTGGTCGGTGCATAGAGGTAAATGTGCCACCGCTCGCAGGCCCAGACGCATGTTAGTGCCTCCCTCTCTCCAACTGAGTACTTCTGTTCAGTGGGGCTCAAAGTGAAAGATGCAACACCGTCCTGAAGCTGACAGAGGACCGCTCCCACTGCTGTGGCTGACGTGTCACAGGTGACCAGGGGAGTTTAAAGTTGGCCAGGACAGGTGAAGTGGTCAGCAGTTATTTGAGAGAGGGGACAGCCTGTGCACAGTCGGGTGTAAAGACCCAGTACACCTGCTTCAACAGCTGAAGCAGGGGGGACGTGATGGCCGAGTACTGGGACAGGAAACGCATGTAATAACCCGTCATTCGCAGAAATGAGGCAAGTTGTGTAGCAGATGTCGGTTCTGGGACATGATGGATGGCTTCCACGCTTGACTGCAGCGGTGAGAGCCCTAGGGCTGACACGCAGAACCTGACAAAGTCAATCTCTGGCACTGAGAACAGGCACTTCTCAGTGTTGAGTGCGAGGTTGTATTGGCTGAGCGCTGCAAAGGCTGCTTGCAGATGTTCATCATGGACGGCAGAGTTGGGGCCATGGATGACGATGTCGCCCAAGTAGACAGCCACTCCAGAGACCCCGGCAAGGATGGTGGACATTATCTTCTGGAAACAGCTGGGGGCTGAACTGAGGTGTATGGAAACTCCCTCTCTGGGTGTAGGGGAACTTGCGAAAGTCCAGCTTTGTGAAGACCGTCCACCCGTAGAAGTGAGTGGTCAGTTCCTCCATAGTCAGCAGTGGGTACTGATCAGGTATGACGGCCTTGTTGGCCGCTTTCAGATCCAAGCAGACCCGCAGCTCTCCAGACTTCTTTTTAGCGATGACCAAGTTGGACACCCATTGGGAAGGCATCCACCAGCTCCATGAATCCATCCTCCAGCTGCTTCTGTAGATCCTTAGTGACCTCCTCACGTAAAGTCAGTGGAATACGGCGTAGAGGTTGAACGACTGGGGTCACCGTAGGGTCGAGGAGGGGATTATGTGTGAACGCTGTCAGGGCACCTACAACGTTGAAGAGGGTGGGTCATTGCTCTTGCTATGGAGAGGTGACGTGCAGGATTGTTGAGCCACTGTTGTCCAACAGAGAGAACCCCAGGCTGGTGAACAGGTCTAGACCTAAGATATTAGTGCCCTGCCGTGGGATGTGGAAGGGGAACCGAGTGCAGGTCTTGTTGCCATACTGCACTGGTGAGTGTATAAAGCCAACGTCATCAATCACTGAGCACCCATATTCGTACAGGCTAAGGCTGGGTGGCTGGAGAGGCAGGTGGGACAGGACCTGGTGGTAGGTAGCCTACATGTTAGAGTGCTCAATCTAGTAAACCGCTATAGTTTTAGTAGGCTGTTGTAGCCCATTATAAAATGTGGAGAGCAGCTTGACATGGGACACACACACACACACATAGCCCCCGGTCTCCAGGATCCCAAGATAATTTGTTAATGTAGCCTACTAGGCTATAGTCGTTAGAAGGATAGTTGTCATAAGGGGGAAACACTACTGTTAGTAAAGCATTATGGATAAGATTGTTAATAGTTGCCCTTATACACACATTTTTTTACAAGGTGTTTGCCTAGGCTACGCAGCATACCGTTGTAGCGAATTTAGGGGGCAGACTGACCAGCCTACGAAATGCTCTGAGACCAGGTTGCAGCGAAAGGGGACCCTAGTTTTATTCACATTCAGTGGCAGTGCGAAGAAGGTTTGCTGATTGTGTTCATAACACACCATGGCAATTAGAAGAGTATATGCCTGTAGTCTGAAATTGCCATGGGGAAACTTGGTGTGTGTGTGTGTGCAAGTTATTAGATTAGATTGATAAGAGTGGGGCGGCAGGGTAGCCTAGTGGTTAGAGTTTTGGACTAGTAACCGAAAGGTTTCATGTTCAAATCCCCAAGCTGACAAGGTACAAATCTGTCGTTCTGCCCCTGAACTGGCAGTTAACCCACTGTTCCTAGGCCGTCATTGAAAATAAGAATTTGTTCTTATCTGACTTGCCTAGTTAAATAAAGGTAAAATAAATAAAAAGAGTGAGTGCGCAGTGACGCCTGTTTGAACGAACGCATTAGATCATTCGATTGATAAGAGTGAGTGCGCAGAGACGCTTGTTCGAACGAACGCATTAGATCATTAGATTGATAAGAGTGAGTGCGCAGAGACGCTTGTTCGAACGAACGCATTAGATCATTAGATTGATAAGAGTGAGTGCGCAGAGACGCTTGTTCGAACGAACGCATTAGATCATTAGATTGATAAGAGTGAGTGCGCAGAGACGCTTGTTTGAGCTAACGTATTAGATCATTAGATTGATAAGAGTGGCAGTGACGCCTGTTTGAACGAACGTATTAGATCATTGGATTGATGTTTGTTTGCCCCCTACTTTTTACACACACACCTAACAACACACCTAACCAGCCCGTCTCGACCTGTATGCAACCACTTTCTCTTTCTGGAAATAATCTGCGGCACAACCTATTCCAGGTCCCAATACTTATAATAACATGGTTATTATGTGTTAAAAGAGCAAGGATTTCCTTCTTACTAAAGCCAATTCTAAAGTTTAGTTTCATCAGGTCATTTAACTCAGGCATTTCAACGGTGGCGTGCGCCAGCAACAGGGAGCCAGGAAGACATGCACTTAACCAAATCCCCTACATTAATCTTGAGATATAACTAAGACTTTATTTTCAACATTTTGACACTTATTCTCGAAATTACTTAGAATTGATTCCCGAAATATTGCCATTTTTTGCCCGTTTTTTTTCAAGTACTATCATGCAAAAAAAATTACAACCAAGCACTACCACCTGCTGCTGTTTATTTTCTCTTTTCTCTTCACTAAGCCCTAATAGTACATTTCAGTCATGCTGAACAAAAAGGTAAGTTCCTAAAAATAATTCCTCAAAGATGTGTCTTCTGAGGTGAAGTATCAATGTCTCTCACCATCTCTCTGAGGATGTATGACACTATCTCCTAACTATTCCAGGGGTGGATATAGGAATGGACCTGCTGCTGTCATGTGGGTGTAAATAAGGAAATGAAATACACAGGAGCTGGAATACATTGTACATTGGCAGGTACTTTCTCTACCTGGCAAACTCATCTTTGTTGATATTGTCTGCTCTTGTTGGACTCCTTCTGATTGTTGCTTCCGTTAGATGTGGAGACAAAGACCGTGGCAGGATGTTTGGTGGTGTCTTGAAAGGACATTAGGTCTTGAGGTTCACAAATGTATTCATATCACAGCAGGACTAGACTTTGACCCCATTTGGTACTGTGCAAAATACCAATAAATATGCATAAGATTTTTTTTAAATAAATTTTAAAAAAGAGATCGAGAGACGGAAAAAGAAAGAGGGAGAAGACAGAGAGCCTTTCCTTTAATGTACCTACCTGAATGAACATGACCAAAATACCACTGCCACACACTTTATGAAGGTGCGCATTCAGTCACAGTCAATATCATGTAGGCATCCACTCGCTTCCTGACCATCAATGTCTTTTATATCCTGGCTTGGTCCACCGCACAGGACTGCCCAGGTTACATACCTTAGATTCTAATCTGGACGGGGACCAGTCACTGGGAGACTGTGAGAGAGATAGAGAGACACCTGGCCAGTGTGCATAGAAAGAAGATCAATACCGATACTTTAGCAATGTTTCCGACTGGACCGTTTCAGCTGGCTCTTGTGAGAGTGACAGGCCCATGACACAACACTAACGTGGAATGGACATCTCCATTCCAGCCCCTGGCTTTTCCTACAAAAACAAGAACTATTTGCATTTTAGAGAGAAAAAGAAATAACAGCACACTGACTGCTGTAGCAATGTTTGGACCGGAAAGGTCAAAGACACCTGGCTGGCTAAGTGGAGAGTGATAGGCCCTCAAAGCACGGGCCAATGACACAACACAAACATCTCCAATTTCAGACATTCCCTGCATTCATGGAAATCCCAAACTATTAGCATTTTAGAGAGAAGAGCCATCGTGTTGGGTCACAAGGTGTTGTTGTTCTGCTAACTAAGGGACAGGTGAAGATGGGAGGGTTGGCCTACAGTACCGGCATGTCATCTATATTTGTTCCAATGAAAGGGTCCATTCCAGCATCAATAAACAGGACAGTCACTGATACAGTAGAGGAGAAACAGTTGAGAAACACAATACTGTGTTTAGAGATGCTTGATTACTAGCGTGGTTGGTGGACTGAAAGGTTAAAGAGAAGGCCAAATGTCATTTAAAAATACATTAAAATCATGACGGGGACAGACAGTTTTACAGGTGAACGGTTTTCTCTGAGTCCTGAGGCAGTAGTCATGGGTGGAGAGAGATCTTGCTGGCGCCACCACCCACACAGTACAAACACACCAAGTCCACAATCTCATTCAATCAAATGTTCAATGCAGTATTTAGGCCTGTTATACAATGTCCTCAACAGTGATTGCTGTTGTTAAAGGTCACAATAGTGTGAACCGATGCAATGATAAATGAATGGTCTCACCTGTTCAGCCGTTGTTAGGGGCTCAGAACAAGAAGGAGTCATCCTTTTCAATGAGCAGGATTCCTTTGTGGGTTCCTGACTTGGCCTTCTCCATTGGGGACCAGAGTCATACTCAGATTCCAACAGCCAGGTCTCATTTCTACAGACTTCCTTTCAGAGTTCAACACCATCCTCACAAAACAGCACCAATATAGTCATGTCAAATATAAATTCCCCTTTCCAAGAATCGTCTCTCGGATTTATGGAATAAATTCATGCATTACCTTAAATGGAAATATTTTTACAGTCTCCAATGGGTGGGTTAGATAACAACCGTCCAGCGTGTAATTTAATGCAAAATGCTCATTCAGTCCGAGGTAGAATATTTCTGAGGTTTCCTTTTTAGAGTTTAACCTTGGTCTTTGGTTGTAGTCTTGGGCTTAATTTATTGTTTTGACTGGTTCCTTTCTATGCTTTAAGATTTCGGGGAAATAGTCTTCATTCCTGATCAGTCTCGTCCAATACCTCTGGTTGTGGGGGTTTTCGTGTGCAGGCAGCCTGGCCTCTCTTGGATCCAGCGTCTGGAAAGGCCTTGCAGGGGGAATGAAGCTCTGTGTTTTTTGTTAAAGCTCCAGTACCCCCCCCCCCCCCCCACCCTCCCCTTTTCGAAGGGGAAACGCTTATGCTATATCACATTCCCCAGGTTGGCATCTCTCCTGACATATATGCCCCTCCAGTGTCACTTCTTTAACAAGGTGTCTGAGTCTCTGGGTCAAATGACACCCTCTGAGCCCTATCCCCCCCTCCTAGTGCATGTAGTCAACTAAGCCTTATAGGGACAATCTGAAGTTAATACAATACATTCTTGGACTTAACAAATTAATTACACAGTATATACCCATTGATTCTTGACGAATATAGCATATAAATGCCTCACGAGCTCAGTTCAACTGTCGTACCCCATCAGAACCCCAAATAGAAGATTGTTCTACTCCAATGTCTGTAAACATTGTACACGTAAACAAACACTATAGCCTCAAAACATGCTTAAAAATTATGTTGATATCTTGGATGGTCAGTGGTTATATTTCTCCAGACTCATCCCTCAGGTTTTAACCAGAAAAGAGGCAGTGGGACTGCTTTGTTATTGTTTCAACTACAGATTGCCCCTTTAAAAGGTCTCTGCTCAATAGTAGTACATTTACAATAGGGGATGTCGTCCAAATTATGTGCACTACAAGAAATAGTGGGCTCTGGTCAAAAGTAGTGCCCTATAAAAAAAAGAATAGGCGGTCGTTTCTGCCCGAGAAGATGAGGAAGGACAAGCAGCACAGGAGCAACAAACCCCAGGTCTCAGTAGCCCAGTCAGGCGTGTGGAAGAAGCCAGTGACTGTTTTCTAATACTTCATCATCCAGAGAGTTTCACCAGCGGCACACGCTCCCTTGGCTCCACTGTAAATGCAAGAACTCAACTCTGCTATATAGAGACTTTGATTGTGTTTGTCTTTAGTAAAAGAAAGTTCATACTATTTTCACATATGTCGGCCAAGCACTTCTGGACATCAGATCGACAGTTACTAATCTTGATTTCGACTTCAACTCCGACTTAGCTGTTCATACCGGACCCTATTCCTTGTTCCGTGGGCTACCAAAACATGAGAGATGAGGTGGAGTCCTGGTGAAATTGAGGCGAAGAGAAGAACGAACGACACTCCCCTCCGTTCGATTGACAAATGTCCAGTCACTTGTAGAACAAGACGAATGAGATTCGTTCAACATTCTCCTGTCAGAGAGACTTGAAAAGCTGCCATATTATATGTCCTACTGAAACGTGGTTGGATGATGGCGCTGTGCACGTAGTACTCTTGTGGATTCTCCATGCAGCGGCAGGATCGGACGGTGGCTTCGGGGAAGTCAAAAGGAGGTGGAGTGCGTTTTTAAATAAATAACAACTGGTGTGCTGCTTCAAGTGAAGGACATCTCAAGCTTTTGATCACCTGATATAGAGTACCTCATGGTAAGCTGCAGACCCTTTAATCTACCAAGAGAGTTCTCATCTGTAAATATCACCACGGTCTACATCCCTCCACAAGCCGTTTATGGAGCCATAAACAAACAACAAACCGTTCACCCAGAGGCAGTGTTTCTGGTGGGCGGAGACCTTAACGCGGGGAGACTTAAAACCGTTCCACCTCACTTCTACCAACATGCCTCTGCGCCACTAGGGGCGCTAAAACTCTACACCACTTTAATTCTACCCACAGAAATGCATACATGGCCCTCCCTTCGTCCTCCCTTCGGCAAATCTGACCATGACTTCATTGCCTTGTTTCCTGTTTACAAACAAAAGCTCAAAAAGGAAGTACAAATGATGCACTCAATACAGAAGTGGTCGGATGACGCAGACACGAGGCTACAAGACTGTTTTGCTAGTACAGCCTGGGATCTTTTTTTTTCTGGGATTCCTCTGATAGCATTGAGGAGTTTACAGTCACGGGTTTCATCAAAAACGTGCATACACGACGTAGTCCCCACAGTGGCGTATCCAATATGAACGTATCCAAACCAAAAAGCATGGATTACAGGCAATATATGGGCTAAAGGCTAGAGCAACCACTTACAAGGAACGGGACATGGGCACATACAAGAAAGCCCACTATGATCAAACATGAAAAAGGACAATATAGGATCAAAAAGGTGGAATCCTATTACACGGGCTCTGATGATCGTCGTATGTGGCAGGGTTTGCAGACGATAACCGATTACAATTGGAAACCCAGCAATGGGTCTCAATTGTATTTCACACTGCCCACTCCCACCTGGACAAGAGGGGAAGTAACTATGTGAGAATGTTGTTCATAGACTACAGCTCAGCGTTCAACACCATAGTCCCCTCCAAGCTCATCACCAAGCTGGGGAACCTGGGACTGAACCCCTTCCCCTCTGCAACTGGATCCTGAACTTCCTGACAGTACGGCCCCAAGTGGCGAGGGTAGGCAACTACACCTCCTTCATGCCAACATTCAACATGGGGGACCCTCAGGGGTGTGTGTTTAGTCCTCTCCTGTACTCCCTGTTCACCCACAACTGTGTGGCCACGCACGACTCCAACACCATTATCAAGTTTGCTGACTACACAACGGTGGTAAGCCAGATCACCGATGATGAATTAGTCTACAGGGAAGAGGTCAGAGACATAGCAGTGTTGTGCCAGGACAACAACCTCTCCCTCAATGTCAGTAAGACCAAGGAACTGATCGTGGACTACAGGAGAAAAAGGGGAGAGAACGCCATCCAGATCAACGGGGCTGTTGTGGAGCGGGTTGAGAGCTTCAAGTTCCTTGGCGCCCACATCTCTAAGGACTTAACATGGTCCGCACACACCCGCACAGTTGTGAAGATGGCACATCACAGCCTCTTCCCCGAGGAGGCTGAAAAGATTTGGCATGGGCCCTCGGATCCTCAAAAAGTTCTACAGCTGCACCATCGAGAGCATCTTGACTGGCTGCATCACCGCTTAGTATGGTAAATGCACGGCCAAAATGCCCCGCCGACACTATATATACAAAAGTATGTGGACACCCCTTCAAATAATTGGGTTCAGCTAATTCAGCTACACCCGTTGCTGACAGGTGTATAAAATTGAGCACACAACCATGCAATCTCCATAGACAAACATTGGCAGTGGAATGGCCTTACTGAAGAGCTCTGACTTTCAATGTGGCACCATTCAACAAGTCAGTGCCACCTTTCCAACAAGTCAGTTTGTCAAAAATATGCAATGCGAGAGCTGCCCTGGTCAACTGTAAGTGCTGTTATTGTGAAGTGGAAACATCTAGGAGCAACAACGGCTCAGCTGCAAAGTGGTAGGCCACACAAGCTCACAGAACGGGACCGCCGAGTGCTGAAGCACAAACGTAGCACTTAAAAATAGTCTGTCCTCGGTTGAAACACTACTACCAACTGTCAAACTGCCTCACAAGAAGTGTTTGTTTGGAGCTTCATGAAATGGGTTTCCATGGCCGAGCAACTGCACATAAACCTAAGATTACCATGTGCAATGCCAAACGTTAGCTGGAGTGGAGTAAAGCTCGCAGCCATTGGACTCTGAAGCAGTGGAAATGCTTTCTCTGGAGTGATGAATCACGCTTCACCATCTGGCAGTCTGATGGATAAATCTGGGTTTGGCAGATGTCAGGAGAACGCTACCTGCCCGAATGCATAGTGTCAACTGTAAAGTTTGGTGGAGGAGGAATAATGGTTTGGACTAGGCCCCTTAGTTCCAGTGAAGGGAAATCTTAAAGCTACAGCATACAATGGCATTCTAGACGATTCTGTGCTTTCAACTTTGTGGCAACAGTTTGGGGAAGGCGCTTTCCTGTTTCATCATGACCATGCCCCTGTGCACAAAGCGAGGTCCATACAGAAATGGTTTGTCGCGACAGGTGTGGAAGAACTTGACTGGCCTGCACAGAGCGCTGACCTCAACACGATCAAACACCTTTGGGATGAATTGGAACGGCGACTGCAAACCAGGCCTAATCGCCCAACATCATTGCCTGACCTCACTAATGCTCTTGTGGCTGAATGGAAGCAAGTCCCCGCAGCAACGTCCCAACCTCTAGTGGAAAGCCTTTCCAGAGACGTGTAGGCTGTTATAGCAGCAAAGGGGGGGGGGCAACCCCATATTAATGCCCATGATTTTGAAATGAGACGTTCGACGAGCAGGTGTCCACATACTTTTGGCCATGTAGTGTATCTACCTCAAAGACCTCTGACCTCTGGTATTCCCTGTATATACTGTAGCTCCATTGTGTATTTTATTCTATTCCTTGTGTTACTATTTTATTTCTAAACTCTGCATCGTCGGGAAGGGCTGGTAAGCAAGCATCTCACGGTAAAGTCGACACCAGTTGCATTCAGCGCATGTGACAAATCCAATGTGATTTGAAGAATCACATTTTCATTACAGAGAGGAGAAGACGAAGGAGGGGAAGAGAGGAAAAACCTGCTGGTGAAAAATACATCTCAGAAAGTGGCAGTGAAATATCGTCTGTGACACGTGTACATTTATACAGGTTAACCCTATTAAAAGAACAGGGGCCCTGTCTACCTCTGTTTGACTTTAACTACCCCCTCTTTTTTTCACCAAGAGGCCATTAGAATACGAAGACTCAGATGAGCAGATAGACTGTCAGCAACACAGCTCCGGTAGTAAGGAACAGGGCACTGTGACAGAGAGGGTCACAGAGACCTAGAAAGACAGACGAGGTAGTAAAAGCACAGTACACATGGCTCAGATTCAGCGAATGCACTCACCGTTTAATTCAGGCTATTGAAATAATAGTGCTGGATGTTGCACCAAGGTCATACTGCTTTATGATAGGCTACAGAGACCTAGAGTGGCATTTCCCCTCAGATCTCGCTCTCTCCTCTTTGAGCTCACTCTCTCCAACTCATGAATAACCCTAATATCAACACAAATGGGCTCCCTTCTTATGGACATGCTCTGGTGACCCTATTCCCATGGCCTATAGCAGCCCCCCCCACACCTCTTAGTTTTTGCCCTGGCACTACACAGCTAATTCAAAGAGCCAACTCATCATCAAGGTTTGATGATTTGAATCAGCCGTGTAGTGCTTTGGCAAAAAACTAAACGTGCACCCAGGGGGAGCCCCAGGACCGACTTTTGGGAAGCTATAGGGCAAAAGAGAAAGACAGTCACCAAGGGGCGATTAGGTAGGGTGCGCTATCCCATCCCTTCTAATTGGGCATGGACACAGGCACACACACACAGCTCCTGCCCCGTACTGCCAGGTTGTTCCTTCTCACACAGGGGACTTGGCCAGGTTGTGAGGACTCATGGCAAGGGGTTAGAGGTCAGACACGTGGCTCACTCCACATCCTGGTCCTCCTATGCCGCTCCACACCTCCCCGGCCACACAGGGTTAAGAGCACACAAGGAGGAAGGCTGTATTTCATAACATGTCAAATGGGCGGGGGTGAGGGTAGATCAGAAGCAAGGTCAAACTAAAATACCTTTACAAAGTCACTGGAAAGGGTGTGTGTGTATTGGGAGGAGGGGGGGTCACAGGTCATTGGAATGCTAAATGTGCAGTAAAACCATGGAGCAGGAGTGTGTGTGTGTTACAAATTATTTACATTATATGCAGCAGGAAATGGGCAGGAAAACTCATCTGAAGGGTTGAGGGAAGCAGCATCAAAGCCCTGTAGAGCCCAAGGTAAACTGTAATGTTATCCGACCCCTCCCCCCCAAAAAATAATAATATAGTAAAAGTAGCCATCCTTCCCAGCCAACCTGATGTAGCTCAGACACACGCATACTGTGTTTTTTAGGAGAGCAGAAGGATTAGTCTGCTAGTTGTAACCTCCGTCAGCCCGTCCACAAGGGCAGAGAACATGGCGGTGGTGGAGCATGATAACGTAATTACCTCAAATCTCATCCCCAGCAGTCACGTGACCGATGGATGGACGTTCAGACAGACAGCAGCAACCATGAGTAGTATTTCCTGCCCAGAGCTAGCCACAGCAAGGCCAAGCCAGGGAATGTTAAGTATTCTGCTGGTGTTGCTGGGCTGGAGAGAGGAGTGGCATCGTCTTGTCCGACCCTCTCCAACCACCGCTAGGATGTCTCCATGTTAAGGCTAACGGATTTAACCATAGTCCAAAACCTGTACACGTATGCACGGCAATGTTCTAGAATGTTGGATTTCATACTTTTCGAATTCTCAGTGCACTCAAGCAAGTATTCTCAGCTGATAATTCGATCAAGCTAATACAGTAGCTAGCTCCTTATATTTCAATGTCTTGACTGTTTCATGTCTATTTGTTTTTTGTTGTTCTGCACAATATTGTGAGAGCTTTTGTAAACAGAAATGATTTCTAGCC
Organism: Oncorhynchus nerka; assembly: GCF_034236695.1. NCBI lineage: Eukaryota > Metazoa > Chordata > Actinopteri > Salmoniformes > Salmonidae > Oncorhynchus > Oncorhynchus nerka. The sequence continues at coordinate 48,125,629 of NC_088399.1, forward strand.
AAGAGACAATATTGATATCATCACAAGTCAAAAAGGAATCGGTTGTGACCAACCAGTGGTGGAAAAAGTACCCAGTTGTCATACTTAAGTAAAAGTAAAGATACTTCATAGAAAATTACTCATGTAGAAGTGAGTCACCCAGTAAAATACTACTTCAGTGAAAGTCTAAAAGTATTTGGTTTTTAATATACCGAAGTATCAAAATAAAATATAATTGCTCAAATATACTTAAAGTATCAAAAGTAAAAGTATAAATAATTTCAAATTCTTTAGATTAGGCAAACCAGATGTCACAATTATATATATATATTTGTTTTAATTTACGGATAGCCAGGGGCATGCTACAACAATTTACAAACGAAGCATTTGTGTTTTCGTGAGTCCACCAAATAAGAGGCAGTAGAGATGACCATGACCAGGGATGTTCTCTTGATTAGTGTGTGAATTGGACAATTTTCCTGTCCCGCTAAGCATTCAAAACGTAACGAGTACTTTTAGGTGTCAAGGAAAACATACGGAGTAAAAAGTACATCATTTTCTTTAGGAACGTAGACAAGTAAAAGTAGTCAAAAATATAAATAGTAAAGTACAGAAACCCCCAAAACTTGACTTACATAGTTTTAGAGTATTTTTACACCACTAGTTGTGACCCACCATTGGCCAGCCACTGGCACGGCTACAGTAGGTAGTCTAACTGAAGCATGGTGCCTCTCACCTGTTTTACATTAGCAGCAGCAGCAGCTCAGACTCGGGCCAGGCCGTGGCTGGGCGACCAGGCTCATAGTGGAACATTAACTCTCCTTCCTGTTCCATATGAGAAGTTAAGCATGAACCCAGAAGAGCAGTAAAAGGCGGCTTGCAGGCCAAACTCTGCTCCTGGTCACACACATGGCAAATCTACATCATTTACCCTAACAAAACCACTACATTAAAGCAGAGAGGCTAGTCTGGTCTTAAATGCCACCCTAATCTTTGTGTAGTGCACTACTTTTGACCAGAACCACCTTATTGCATCCCCATATAGTACACTATGACATAAGACCAGAACCACCCTATTTTACCAGAGCCCATGGCTCTCAGTTGATGGAATAGGAAAGGAGCGATACATTCAAAAAGAGAGGCAAGGAGGTTCGATTGTCACTAGTTCGATTTCACCACAGCTATGTGTTCCTTGCGTCAATCTGGTGAAATGACTGTGAAATGGCTGGGTGAAGGCAGATCATATCCTGCCTGACTGTTTTAACTGACAGGGTTGGAATGGAGAAGAGAGGAAGCCCTACAGACGGACTCAATGTGCATCCCAAATTTCACCCTATACAGTGCACTACCCATATGGGCCCTGGTTACAAGTAGTGCACTATATGGGGAAAAGGATGCCATTTGGAATACAACTATGGTGCTTAAATAAAGACAGAGTCAGGGACTTAATCGAGCTTTAATACCAGTTTTCACAACTTCTGCTGGAGAGCTGTTTTTATGATTCCAGTCATGTGAAGTCACACTGGCTGGCTCTGTCTAACTCAGCTGCTGTTATATCAGATATGAGGAAAAGTTGGCTTTGGGCACAGATACAGGATCAGCTTACCCTCTCCAGATACTGATATTAACTATAGGGGAACAACGCTAAACTGACCTTAGATCAATGTAAAGGGGAAACTACTGCAGCAGCTACTGTGTTCCATTGTCTCTCCTCCCTTTTCGGCTTACTGCTCATTCCTCACCATAGTCAAGGTTTTCATAACACATTCTGGGTGGATCTCTCTCAAGTTGTTTAAAGTAACTTCCTCTCATAATCTTCTCTCCTTAAATCTCAAAAGCATACGGTGGCGTGCTGGTTTCCTCTCCATCTCGGTAGTTGACCTTCTTGCATGAACAGTCACACTTGCCTTTGCTTACCAGCGCCGACTTTGCTGACCGCTGCTTTACTAAGGACATTCCTGTTGCTTATTATAACTTTGATGTGTGGTTGTCTCACCTACCTACCTTTAAGATGAATGCGCTAACTGTAAATCGCTCTGGATTAGAACATCTGCTAAATTAGTAAAAATAGTCAAATGTAAATAGTCGGAGTTGGGTTCCTCGCCTCCACGGACATTAAACAACTGGGACACGTGAAAATCCCAGTGTGCATCCTCCATGTTGCGTTCACCTGCCCAAGCCAATGGTTGAGGAGTTCTTAAAACGCAGCAAGCGCAGAGAGGAATACAAACACAGCTGCAAACATCAAAAGGAATTTGTGCCTTATGACAAAAAGGTACATTTATTATCCATACATGTTCACAACATTGGTCATCAGACATGTTGACGTCAATGACTTGGGACCATCATCCATCACCCTTACTACTTTACCTGGATCCCTGGGCATTTCTCAACCCTTTTCGCCTTTACTTTCCAATACTCCCGCAATCACAACATACAGTACTGTACGACAGAAAATTTACCTATTCTTGGAAATGTGGGTTCACATTCCAGTTCAAAATGACACTATGTCTTGATGATGGAAAGTTTTAGATTAGCAATAGCTGTCAGGTCATGTGCGTTTCCTTTTTATTGGAGGGATAACCCTGATGGGCTGAAGTCACATTGGCCCTGTGTTAGCCGTTCCCTTCGTTCAGATGTGAATGGATTCCGACAGCTTCTCACAAATAGCTTTGTTTTGGTTGTTCATGGCATTCCAAGGTTCAAAGTTCGCTCAGGAGAGACAGTTGTTTTGAAGTGGTAGGTTAGAGAGGAAGAGAGGAGAGGCCTGGTCAGTCACATGGCTGGGGTTAATCTCCATGCCTAATCCCTAACCCCTCACCTCTTGGCCTTCTTCTCCTTCATGATCTTCTTGCTCTCCTCTCTCCGCCGTTTGTTGACGGGGTTTCGTGGATCGGAGATCTCAAACGTGTCTTCGTCCTGCATGTTGGCATCCTTGACTTTCCTGGTTTGCTCGTCAAACTGGAGAACATGGGCCATCCTAAAATCAGAGAAAGAGGAGGTTCAAAGAACAGCAAATAGAGCACTGTGATGTGAACTCTGTAAATCACATCTGGTGATATGGAACTCTCCATCTCTCCATCTGTTCCTCTCCATCAATTCAAATAGAATCACATTCCCTTTGAAGCCGGTGTTCTGTCACAACAGGCATTTATGGTATCAAGATGCCATGGTGGTGAGTGATGGCATTGTATTGATGATAAAGGAATAGGCTACAACACAGCAACGCGCGCCCTATCACATTAGTGTAAGAATAAAAACATGGTACAAAATACAGGGTTGAAATGTTCTGTTCTCTTAGGGAGGAGCAGGAAGAGGATGGAGAGGAATATGAGGAGGAATAGGAATAAGAGAAGGAAGATGACTGATATGCATGTGGAAGCATCCTTGGCTGTTCTCTTGTCCTTTGTGGACTAGCAGCAAGCAGCACCTCCGCAAAACAGAGAAAAAGGGAGAACGGCAGAATCTGAAGAGATTGTTGGGTTTAAAAAGGCAACTGACTTCACGATTCAACCTCTATCAACACTGACGAAAAACCCCTGACATGTTACCTAGTAGGCCAAGCGTGTCAGTGTAACAGTTATCGATCAAACTCCCAGTATATAGATACAGTGAGAGCAGGAATCCCCGGGGAGACAGCAGAGAGTGGAGAGAGAGGACTTCAAGAGGGGTGAGGCAGGTCTCCGGTGTCCATCACGCAGACACATCTGCCCGGCGGAGAGGGATTTGCGCTACATGCATAACGCTCTGACAGTGTCTTGACACGCCCCACCTGTTTGGAGGGTTCTGATGAAGGCCATGCGTCACCAGGGGCCACGGGGCTGCAACCCCCGGGGAATTTAAAACAAGATAAAAGGGAAGATGCTATCACCAATTCACAGAAGCCGAGAGACGGAGACAAAGCCAAGCCAGACGAAGAGCTTCAGGCCCAAATCTCTTTGACTGTTTGCGCTATTACTGTGATGTACTACTATTACAGGTAGTTAGTTAAAGCCCTATCTTGTCCGAATCTGCCATATCTATCATTTTTACTTGGCGGGAAGATTATTATTCCAGTCCCAAAAACCTACCGTTTTTTAATATATATATTTTTTAATACAAACTCCCAGGTCCTTTGATAATATTTATCTAGTGTGAATCGTCATCACTGTATTTTGAGGGATATTACAGAGTTTTACGGTACTGCACCCAGTTTGGGCAAGAACATGAGAACAAATTGATGCAAAGAGCTATGTACAAAGTGCTACAAAGTGTTATGCAAACAAAGTCCTATCCGTTTTGTCATATATCAACGTTCCCAGTGACTATTTGTCTTTTTTGAAAGATTAAGTAAATGATAGTGTGCCAATGAATTGATAAATTGCCGAATACATCAGTTAATTAAAATGTCTGCATGCAGTTTATGGTTCTTATTGATACTATTTATACTTTCTCCTAACTGAAAGCCAATATTAGGCTATTCCTAGACAAGTTGGAATACACTACATGGTCAATAGTATGTGGACACTTGCTTGTCAAACATCTCATTCCAAAATCAAGGGCATTAATATGGAGTTGGTCCTCCCTTTGCTGCTATAACAGCCTCCACTCTTCTGGGAAGGCTGTTCACTAGATGTTGGAACATTGCTGCAGGGACTTGCTTCCATTCAGCCACAAGAGCATTAGTGAGGTAGGGCACTGATGTTCGGCGATAACCCCATTGAACAGGGGGCCTGAGGTCAGGGCTCTGTGCAGGCCAGTCAAGTTCTTCCACACCGATCAACAAAATATTTCTGTATGGACCTTGCTTTGTGCACGGAGGCATTGTTATGCTGAAACAGGAAAGGGCCTTCCCCAAACTGTTGCCACAAAGTTAAAAGCACAGAATCATCTAGAATGTCATTGTATGCTGTAGCGTTAAGACTTTCCTTCACTGGAACTAAGGGGCCCGAACCATGAAACACAGCCCCAGACCATTATTCCTCCTCCAAACTTTACAGTTGGAACTATGCATTGGGGTAGGTAACGTTCTCCTGGCATCCGCCAAACCCAGATTTGTTTGCCGGACTGCCAGATGGTGAAGCGTGATTCATCACTCCAGAGAACACGTTTCCACTCTTCCAGAGTCTAATGGCAGCAAGCTTTACACCACTCCAGCCGATGCTTGTTATTGCACATGGTGATCTTAGGCTTGCATGCGGCTGCTCGGCCATGGAAACCCATTTCATGAAGCTCCCGACGAACACTTCTTGTGCTGACAATGCTTCTAGTGGCAGTTTGGAACTCGGTAGTGAGTGTTGCAACAGAGGACAGATGAATTTTACGCGCTATGCGCTTCAGCACTCGGCGGTCCCATTCTGTTTGTGTGGCCTACCACTTCGCGGCTGAGCTGTTGTTGCTCCTAGACGTTTCCACCTCAAAATAACAGCACTTACAGTTGACTGGGGCAGCTCTAGCAGGGCAAAAATGTTGACGAACTGACTTGTTGGAAAGGTGGCATCCTATGACGGTGCCAGGTTAAAAGTCCCTGAGCTCTTCAGCAAGGCCATGTTTGTCTATGGAGATTGCATGGCTGTGTGCTCAATTTTATACACCTGTCAGCAACGGGTGTGACTGAAATGGCCAAATCCACTAATTTGAAGGGGTGTAGACATACTTTTGTATATATAGTGTATTTCATAGCGGTTTAGATGGTACAATGAATCTCTACACATTGCTTGTTTTGTCATATAAACTGACATTAGGCAAACTATTAGAATTTTAGCAACCAGGAAATGGCGGAGCGATTCCTGCATATTTCAACCAGTTTAGCTGGCAGCCGTTTTGCACCGTTCATGCCTAGAACAGCCTCCAGTCTTCCATCATAACAGTACATAAAAAGAATTTTAAAAAGATTTACAGGGGGCAATTTCATAAAAACTAATCCCGTCCGAATCGGACAATGGAAAAAACAGACAAGCCTGGGGTATTACTTACATAATGAACGTTCTATAGTAATAGAATATAAGCCAACCTATTGCTATACAAGTTCTGCTGTATGGTCCTTGGGAGAGATCCCCTTTAAATCAGCCACTAAGATCACATTGAAATGTGTGTCCTCCTTGTATGTGTGTGTTGGATGGCGTGTATCTGAGTGTGCACTTGAGTCTGTGTGCGAAGCGTACATTATGAGTGTATTTTTGTCAGATGTCTTGTCTGTGTGTCTATGTGTGTGTGTGTGTGTCTGCCCATGTGCTTCGGTGAAGCGTGTGTATATAGTGGTCCTTGGTGGCTCAGTTGGTAGAGCATAAAAACATCTGCTAAATGGCATATTATATATACACTGAGTGTACAAAACATTAAGAACACCTTCCTGATATTGAGTTGCACCCCCCTTTGCCCTCAAGACAGCCTCAGTTCCTCGGGGTGTGAACTGTACAAGGTGTTGAAAGCGTTCTAAAGGGATGCTGGCCCATGTTGACTCCAATGCTTCCCACAGTTGTGTCAAGTAGGCTGGATGTCCTTTGGGTGGTGGAGCATTCCTAATACACCACAGGGAACTGTTGAGCGTTAAAAACCCAGCAGCGTTGCAGTGCTTGACACAAACCGGTGTGCCTGGCACATACTACCATACCCCGTTCAAAGGCACTTTCAATCTTTTGTCTTGCCCATTCACCCTCTGAATGGCACACCCACACAATCCATGTCTCAATTGTCTTGATGCTTAAAAATCCTTCTTTGGCCTGTCTCCTCCCTTTCATCTACACAGATTGAAGTGGATTTGACAAGTGACATCACAGCTTTCACCTGGTCAGTCTATGTCATGGAAAGAGCAGGTGTTCATAATGTTTTATACACTCAGTGTATGTGCTTGTATGTATAGGGCTGCACAATACAGGAACATATCTAATTGCAATTTTTGTACCAAATACTGCAATTTTACTTGTGTATATAGATCAAAACACTTGGGAAAACGGTTGGAATCACAGAAATAGAATGATCATTCTAATTTCATGGTTGGAATACTGTGGACACTTGGAATGCAGTTTAGGTTGGCATGAAAACGAATGAAGAAAAATATGGGAGGAGATGGTTGTGACAGAGTAGGAACCAAAGTGTTGGTCAGTGTTTCCCAGGCGACCCTAATTAGATTTAAATAGATATGTATGTTCAGACAAAGATGTTAGAACATTCTTCACCTTGTCCTCTCTGATTAAGAAACAAGTTGTTGCACCACGGGTTCCGGCCTGTATTAGAGTAAAAGTTTGCTAGCAAGATTTGCCGTATCTCACTGGACTTAGCTAGCAAAAATGTGTCTTAGCTCCTAATGCTAATTGTTAGCTAGCTAGCTAACTCCAATGAGATACGGACACATTTGCAAGCTTGCTAAGACCAACTAAGTAGCGTGTTGCAGAGAGCAAGTTACACAAGCGAACAGTCAAATATACAAATGTTGATTTATGTTAAGGAGCAAAGTGGAACTTTGCCCACTGCAGTTCTTGTTTGGGGAAAATCTGTAGACTGCACACTGTGGTTTGGTCAATGGAGGCAGAGTGAATTCCCGAGCACAAGGAGAGTGACATGAAGGGCGGGGATTGAAGTGCATGGGATTGGGAAGCAGCCTTAAGAAGAGAGAGGGAGAGAGAATTGTGCAACCTTGTGTGTTTGTCTGCCTTTTAGTCTGCCTGGGTACATAGGTGAAGCATGTGTGTGTGCTCTGCAGTCCCCCCTCCTGTGTTCATGTGAACTGGGCAGTAGTAGTGACAGCTCATCCAGGACGTCATGGTGGCTCTACTCTGGCAGACTGAGGAGTCCTGCAGCGCGAGGCGGACCGCTACCATAATTTGTCTAGCAGCCTCAGTGATGACAGGAACACAGCCTCATTGCCCAGACTACAGAACAGTGTGTGTATGTGCGTGTGTGTGTGTATATGTATACACACAGTGCCTTCAGAAAGTATTCACACCCCTCAACCTTTTCCACATTTTGTGTTACAGCCTGAATTTAAAACGGATTAAATTGAGATTTTGTGTCAATAATCTACACACAACACCCCATAATGTCAAAGTGGAATGATGTTTTTCTAAATGTTTGCAAATTAATAAAAAATGTAAAGCTCAAATGTCTCGAGTCAATAAGTATTCAACACCTTTGTTATGGCAAGCCTAAAAATAAGCTTAAGAAGTCACATAATAAATTGCATGGACTTACTCTGTGTGCAAAAATAGTGTTTACCAAGATTTTTGAAAGACTACCCCATCTCTGTACCCCACACATCTGCAAGGTCCTTCAGTTGAACACTGAATTTCAAACCCAGATGCAACACCAAAGGCCATGGAGGTTTTCCAATGCCTCACAAAAGGGTACCTATTGGTAGATGAGTAAAAAAAAAACTTTTAAAAAACACAGACATTAAATATCCCTTTGAGCACGGTGAAGCTATTAATTACACTTTGGATGGTGAATCAATACACCCGGTCACTACAAAGATACAGGTGTTTTTCCTAACTCAGTTGCCGGAGAGGAAGGAAACCACTTCGGGATTTCACCATGACGCCAACGGTGACTTTTAAACAGTTACAGTTTAATGGCAGTTACAGGACAAAACTGAGGATGGATCAACAACACTGTAGTTACTCCACAGTACTAACCTAAATGACAGAGTGAATAGAAGTGACAATTAAATACATGGTTATTCCACTTTGTAACAACAAAATGTGGAAAAGGTCAAGTGGTGTGAATACTATCTGAAGGCACTGTATATGTGTATGTGTGCCAGGCTCTGGGCTCCCACCATTCAGCGCTCCAGTCTGCTTATCAAACCCACTCTCTACCCAGAAGCCTCAGAACTCAGAAGCCTTTCCTCCATTTGTTTTTCTTTCGCTTTCTGAAAAGAGGGAGGAAAGAGGGAGGGATGGGGGTGGGGCGACGGGCTCTATGGCTGGCTTCTTGGAGTGAGAGAGAGTGTGTGTGTGTGTGTGTGTGAGCAGAGCGATCTAGAAAGTATAACGTTTGTAGACCCAGACGGAATAGTTTACAGTCCCCTGGCCCAGACTTGACTTGGGGAGTCTGACCTGTAGTAACCCAATAGTTCCTGTACCAGAGCTCGCAGAGTGGCACAGACATCCTACGCTAGTGCGTGGCTGGCGGGTGTTGTTCTAGATTAGGTCTGCGGCCCAAATAACACCCTATTCCCTATATAGTGCACTACTTCTTACCAGAGCCCTGTGCACCATTTGGGACCCGGGGTGCCTTTTGGGACACCGCCTGGGACTGCTAGGCTACTGTGCCCATCTTCCCTCCTCCTCCTCCTGTCTCATACCTAGCTGGCTGGCGGGGGCCAAACAGTGAGACTGAGCTGGGGGCCTGGCTGGCTGAGACTAATAGCAACTACAGGTTTTGTTATTCTAAAATCTCTCACAGACACTTTCCTCGAAGTTCAAACACATGGGATTAATTTCAGCCCTGACTCTCTCTATATATTGAGGTCTGAGAGAGAGGTCTGTTGGTGGAAATCAGAATGGGAAAACACGGATGTAAAAGCTGATTTCCTGACTGTGGCTCTGTCTGCCCACTGAGGGAAATGGCAGAGAGACCAGGCTCTGCAAACACATACACACCGCTGTCTTCATTGCCCTCAATAAACTGGTATATCTGAATTATTGGCACGGCGTCAGGTGCCAATACACAGACACACGGGCCGTGTTTTAACTCCCAGCAGGAGCTGCTCCACAGGGCAATGTGTTAGCTAGCTTGTTTCCTGTAGGCTGGAGCTCGCCCTCCCTCCCCTCCGTGTCTCTGCGTCTCGCTCTCAGTGAGTCGTCAGTACTGCGGTGAGGCTCTCTGTTCTGGTCAGGACACGGCAGGACGTTGAAAACACATCAGCAGCAGAGAGGAGAAACGTCAATCCATCTGAGGAGGTCATCAAATTGAAAAATAGAACCGAAATAGACCATAAATGTGACCGGCCGGGGGAGGAAAAAAATGGAATTCCATATGCATCTGATTTGTCTGACAGAAGGAGCGGTACGAGCCAGCAGACTACAGTACTGAACAGTGTCCTCCTAACTGTAGTGTACATCCCATTCTATAGCTTCAGCCTGCGCGCACTAAAACCTTAGAGAAACATCCCTATACTTCCTAATGTGCTAGTTTCTTACACAGTGGCAACTCAATGTTGTCTTGTGTAAAACACACATTAGGGATGACAAAACCTTCAGTCCTGGTCTAGGCCTAGATGGTAGAGAAAGTGGCATCCACTATTACTGTAGAGCTGTGCGGAGGGTCGGGAACGGTCTTTCCAACACACGCATCCGTAAAGACCCACACACACACAGGTAGTTGCGCGCGTGCGCGCACACACACACACACACACACACACACACACACACACACACACACACACACACCACCATGAACCAAGCCTACTAAGACAAAACAAAAAATGTCAAAGTAAGAGAGAAATAAACATGCCCATGTTAGAGCAATCTTTTCACCTGGCTGGCAGTCTGTGTTTCTCTGAGAGTACGGAAACTAAAACCTAAGGCTGGCACCCAGGCAGGCCATAGCTACATCTACAGTGCGTTGGGGAAACTATTCAAACCCCTGGACTTTGTTCAATTGATTAAATACATTTTTTCCCTCATCAATCTACACACAATACCCCATAATGACAAAAAGTGAAAATGTAGAAAAAAACACCTTATTTACAAAAGTATTCAGACTCTTTGCTATGAAACTCAAAATTGAGATCAGGTGCATCCTGTTTCCATTGATCATCCTTGAGATGTTTCTACAACTCGATTGTAGTTCACCGGTGGTAAATTCCATTGATTGGACATGATTTGGAAAGGCACACACCTGTCTATATAAGGTCCCACAGCTGACAGTGCGTGTCAGAGCAAAAACCAAGCCATGTCAAAGGAATTGTCAAAGAGCCCCGAGACAGGATTGTGACAAGGCACAGATAAGGGGAAGGGTACCAAAACATTTCAGCAGCTCTGAAGGTCCCCAAGAACACAGTGGCCTCCATCATTCTAAATGAAAGAAGTTTGGAACCACCAAGACTGTTCCTAGAGCTGGTCGCCGGGCCAAACTGAGCAATCAGGGGAGAAGGGCCTTTGTCAGGGGGGTGACCAAGAAACCGATGGTCAGTCTGACAGAGCTCTAGAGTACCTCTGTGGAGATGGGAGAACCTTCCAGAAGGACAGCACTCGACCAATCAGGCCTTTATGGTAGAGTGGCAAGACGGAAGCCACTCCTGAGTAAAAGGCACATGACAGCCCGCTTGGAGTTTGCCAAAAGGCACCTAAAGACTCTCAGACCAAGAGAAACAAGATTCTCTGGTTTAATGAAACCAAGATTGAACTCTTTGGCCTGAATGTCACGTCTGGAGGAAACCTGGCACCATCTCAATCTAAAGTGAAGCATGGTTGTGGCAGCACGACAAGTCTCTGAATCCTTGAGTGGCCCAGCCAGAGCCTGACCTTGAACCCAACCGAAAATCTTTGGAGAGACCTGAAAATAGCTGTACACCAACGCTCCCCATCCAACCTGACAGAGCATGAGAGGATCTGCAGAGAAGAATGGGAGAAACTCATCAAATACAGGTGAGCCAACCTTGTAAGCGTCATACCCAAGAAGACTTGAGGTTGTAATCGCTGCCAAAGGTGCTTCAACAAAGTACTGAGTAAAGGGTCTGAATACTTATGTAAATGTGATTTCTATTTTATAGTGTGTACGTAGTGCGTACAGCCCAGTACATTACTGGGGCTAAGCTTCCTGCCATCCAGGACCTCTACACCAGGCAGTGTCAGAGGAAGGCCCTAAAAATTGACCACCGCAACCCCAGTCATAGACTGTTCTCTCTACTACCGCATGGCAAGTGGTACCAGAGTGCCAAGTCTAGGACAAAAAGGCTTCTCAACAGTTTTTACCCCCAAGCCATAAGACTCCTGAACAGGTAATCAAATGTCTACCCGGACTATTTGCATTGTGTGTCCCCCCCCAACCCCTATTTTTCACGCTGCTGCTACTCTCTCTTTATCATATATGCATAATCACTTTAACTATACATTAATGTACATACGACCTCAATTGGGCCGATCAACCAGTGCTCCCGCACATTGGCTAACCGGGCTATCTGCATTGTGTCCCACCCCCCACCACCCCCTCTTTTACGCTATTGCTACTCTCTGTTCATCATATATGCATAGTCACTTTAACCATGTCTACATGTACATACTACCTCAATCAGCCTGACGAACCGGTGTCTGGATGTAGCCTCGCTACTGTATATAGCCTGTCTTTTTACTGTTGTTTTATTTCTTTACTTACCTATTCTTCACCTAAATACCTTTTTTTTTTGCACTATTGGTTAGAGCCTGTAAGTAAGCATTTCACTGTAAGGTCTACACCTGTTGTATTCGGCGCACGTGACAAATAAACATTTGATTTGATTTGCAAACATTTCTAAAACCCAGTTTTTGCTTTGTCATTATGGGGTATTGTGTGTAGATTGATCAAGTTTAGAATAATGCTGTAAAGCATCTAAATGTGGAAAATGTCAAGGGGTCTGAATACTTTCCGAATACACTGTATGTAATCTAGAGCAGTCAGAGTGTGTTGATGCACTGTATAAAGTTCAACAGTGTGTCAAGTCGTTAAGGAGCAGCTCCTCAGGCCTGTGTTATGACTGGGCATTAACAGACATAACATATCTGTTACAGAATAGGGGGGGGGGGGGATGGGCTGCTCTGGCTGGCCTATTAGAACTGGCTCGTCCTGAATGGCACCCTATTCCATCAATATCATGACGTTGAATCAACGTGGAAAACTGGTTGGAGCTGCAAAAAGTCCTCGACGTAAGGGCATTTCCATCTTTTCATCCCCAACTTTTAACCTAAATCCAATGATATGGTGACATTTTTTGTTGATTTCAAGTTGAATTCACATTAGTTGACAACTCATCCAAATGTAAATCAAAACTAGATGTTGAACTGACTTCTGTGCCCAGTGGGAAACTTTGCTTAGGACTTATTGCAAGTAAGGCTGTTCCCGACTAAAAAAAAATCTTGGTTGACCGAGAGTCGTCCTGACAGACCATGTGTGTTTGAATAAAATCAACTACATATGCACTGAGCTTGTTTGATGCTTTAAGCACACGGTTTGATTAAATAATGGAGACACAAAAATGACTCAAGAAAGAGCCCGATGGTCACACTGTGTTAAAAAAATAGTAGCGAGACCTGCGTGCATATTATGTGTGACAAACAGGTGCTGTTAGATTACAGTATTCTTTTTCTGCCTGTTGGGAACAGTGTAAACAACACTAAATAAATTGTAAGTAATACAAGTCTGTTCTAACGAAAAACGTTTGTAAAGCCTTAATTACAGCATAACAAAATCAAAAAATAGCCGAATCTGTACAATTGCTTTATCCAACATATTGCTGTTGTATATTAAACAAACAAAACAGGCAACAGAAGCAAGATCTGTCATATTTATGTAGATATTTGTGACTAATTTCAGGAAACTAGGCATATGCCACGGGTCACTACTTCACAGGAACACATTTGAACTAAAACTTTGTGTTTTTTGGGGCAGAAATGCCTTCTGGAACATGTGAACTTTCATGTGCCTTAATAACAAACTTGTACGCCATCTGTAAATACGAATACAATTGTTAAATTATGAGCCTAGTTGGTTTAGCCACAGAAAAAGCCAGCAACCTTCCCGCTAACTATGATTGGCTGAGATAATGAATGGCTGGACATGCCGAGTTCGGATTGGTCTGCCATATGGCCCTCTTCTGTCTATTTGAGCTGGTAGGTAATCCTGTTTTTTTTTTAAATCCTTAAAAAAAAAAAAAAAAACATATTCTGTAGTGTTGCATAAGTGTTGCTCTTCATAATCATGATTTGGGATTATGGTTCATTGTTTAGCTAACTACATGTCTTATCAAAAGACTCCACTATGCAAGTATTAATTTCAATAGAATGTCACTGTTAGCTACATTTTCAAATATTACACGTTTCTAATTTGGCAGAAAGTCATATTCATTTCAAGTTAAAGTGTAAAATGTACTGTTAGCTAGCCAGCTAAAATTAGCTGGCTGGCTCGCTAGCTAACGTTACGTGTATGATCTTATTATTCGTATCTCAGAGCCATTTGCTTTGCTAGTTATAGCCTAATGTTAACTAGCTAACATTGAACCTGGTTGGTTAGCTACCTGCAGATTAATGCAGGGTAGTAACGTCATGAGTTAGAATTATGGTTCATTGTTTACCTAGCTAGCTAGCGACATGTTTTAACAGAAGATTCCACTTTGCAAGTAACCATTTCAACAGAATGTCACTGTTGATAGACATAGCTGGTAAATTCACTCTGGCTATCTACTCCGATTTCAGAAAACTCTCGTCCGAGTGTGCCAGAGCGCAGAATAACTGATGAAATTTACGAACGCTCAACACCTGTTAAATATGGCCGGTAAATATGTCAGTAAACGTTGACAACAAAAAAAACTTCAATTGTTGCAAGGTCTGGATAACATGAAAACAGCCTAACCAGCTCTGCTAGGGCGAGTAAAATGGTCAGTGAGCTGTTCTGTTGTGTCTGGAAGTACACTAACATTAGCCAGTTAGATCGGGTGCTTGACTGATGTTGTTAGGACCGAACGCTCAGATCAACCCTTCTTGGTGACAGAGGGCAGTATTTTCACGTCCGGATGAAATGCATGCCCAAATTCAACTGCCTGCTACTCATCCCCAAAAGATAAGATATGCATATTATTAGTAGATTTGGATAGACAACACTCTGAAGTTTCTAAAACTGTTTGAATCATGTCTGTGAGTATAACAGAACTTATGTATAAGGCGAAACCCTGAGGAAAAACCATTCAGATTTTTGAGGTCATTTCTCTTTTCATTGGGAATCCAGATTTCTAAGGGACCTTCTTGCAGTTCCCACCACTTCCACTGGATGTCACCGGTCTTTAGAAATTGGTTGAGGTTTTTCCTTTGTGTAATGAAGTAGCCCTGTTCAAAACGAGAGTCACTTCAAGTGTACTGTTTGTTAGAGGCGCGTGACCAGAAAGGTAGCGTCAGTTTGTTTTCTTCCTGTATTGAACACAGATCATCCAGTCTTCATTTTTATCGATTATTTACTTTAAAAATACCTAAAGTTGTATTACAAAAGTAGTTTGAAATGTTTTGGAAAAGTTTACAGGTAACTTTTGAGATATGTTGTAGTCACGTTGCACAAGTTGGAACCAGTGTTTTTCTGGATCAAAACGCGCCAAATAAATGGACATTTTGGATATATATCGACGGAATTAAATTGAACAAAAGGACCATTTGTGATGTTTATGGGACATATTGGAGTGCCAACAGAAGAAGCTTGTCAAAGGTAAGGCATGATTTATATTTTTATTTCTGTGTTTTGTGTCACGTCTGCAGGGTTGAAATATGTTTTCTCTCTTTTGTTTACGGAAGTGCTATCCTCAGATAATAGCATCGTTTGCTTTTGCCGAAAGCCTTTTTTAAATCTGACATGTTGGCTGGCTTCACAACACGTGTAGCTTTAATTTGGTATCTTACATGTGTGTTGTCATGAAAGTTTGATTTTTATAGTAATTTATTTGAATTTGGCGCTCTGCATTTTCTCTGGCTTTTGGCCAGGTGGGACGCTACCGTCCCACATATCCCAGAGAGGTTAAAGAGAGTTTGTATCGCAAATAAAGCTGCATAAATAACTCTAAATTAAGCATATAGGAGGAACTGTTTCTTTGTTAAACGCTCAACAGAGAATAGTCGCTTGTGCGAACTTCCTCGTAAATCGTTTAGAAAAAATTGCCTTTATTTATTCAGCTATGTTCAATTGTATTCTTATTACCATAAAATAATACCACAGGAATTATAAGCAAATATTGCCTGCTAAATTAACTAGTGTAGCCCACAGCCATATGGCATAGCCAGAGCAGGGTCTAACATGAGGACGACTCAGAATATGCTATTCTGTTCTTCTGAAATAGGGTACATTTTTCTTCTTCATTTCTTCAAATCATGTTTCTTTAGACCTGCCTAAAATAAATAATGGTTTTATTGTGATGGTGTAGGCTATATTAAATGGATTTATTAAACTTTTTCAAATGTAGATGTTCCAAAAGGTCCACATCATTGGCTTGTAGGCTATGTGTGGTAGCCCAGAGATGCTAAATGTCTGGGATATTTTATGTTAAATAACGGTCAATTACCTTGAGACCGGCATTGTCATTTGCATGACAATCACCGGCTGACAAAATATCATGACCGCCAGAACGCTAACCATAACGTACCATCCTTTGTCGTCGTCCTCTGCCAGCTCCTCAGGGGCCTCCTCAGGGGCCTCGGAGGTCTCAGTGATGGCTGAAGACAGCTTGGACTTGAATCGGTCCAGCAGCGCCATTGTCTACAAGACAATCAGCTTAACGGTCACTGGGAGATCTGGGTCACTAACAAAACAAACTCTTAAGATCTAACGCTCATCTAAGTCTCAGACTTTCACCTCAACCCCCTGTTGCATCAAGAAAAAAAATGCACTGCTGGTAATTTATATGCGTTTGACTGAAAGATGTCATCATTAATGTCATCAACACTCTATAATCCCAGAGCTCCAATTGACCACAATGAGGACCAGTAGGAAAATGTACACACTAACTACTGATAGTCGCTCTGGACAAGAGCTTCTGCTAAATGACTCAAATGTAATGTGTGTAGAGAGTAAATGACAGCTGACACAGTTTTGAGTAATGACTCCTCTGTTACCTGCGCTTCTCTGCTGGATCCCTTCTTCAGTTTCTGTTTCCTCATGTCTTCATATTTCTTCTTGCCCTCCAGGTACTCCGCCACCGCCTCGCTGCCTGGCTTCTTCTCTTCTATAGGGACGCAGTAAGGTACTAGTTAGTTAACAGTCAGTTAATTGTTAGTTAATAGACGGTTCGCAAACTTGGATATATTAAGGCATTGCCCCGCTGTCTGTCTGTCTTTTTGTCTTCTACATTGAAGTTGATACAGTTAGTTATTTAGCAGTTCATTTACAGTTAGTCTAGTTAATGTATCACATTAAGCAGTGACAATAGCAAAAAACACTATCAGACACAATGCAGAGGAAAAAACATCCAACATGTAAAAACCATCTGACGCTCTGCCTCGTCATTAGTAAGAGATCAGCTCAGAGAGAGGGACCCGTCATCGGGTCACAGTGACAAACACAAATGGAATTGATCTGATTTGAGGGAAAGATCCACTACTGCATGGCTAACAGATCCAGCAGGATGACTGATGGGCTCCAAGTTTAACAAGGAAACCCCTTTCCTTCTGCCATGAGACCCCTCTCTTTCTGCTCTGCGTCAGAGCCAGCCACATCCAACATATTGTAAATGTTCCCAATGAAAAAAACGGGAAAAAAACGTCTGAATTCTTCAACTTCAGCCTTGAGACTGGATAGAGACAGGGAAAGTATACCTCTGGGCAAGGAGAGTTTAAATGAGAAAACCAAGTGGCTCTACATTTTTGCCTCAAATAAGTGGATATACCTTGTATTATTCAAGCACAACAATACTTACAAAAGCACAGTAGTAGGTCTACTTAATACTTTAATTCATTATCTGTACACTGAAATTAACCTTAGTAATTCGCCAAGTGAGGATACAAAATACAACATCAAAACACTGTAGAATGTAGTGCCCTTAATCCACCACCATATTTTACATTAGGTATGGGGTTCTTTTATGCTAATGCATCCTTATTTTGACACCAAACCCACCACTGGTGTGGTGACCAAAGAGCACTAAATTCATGTCATATGACCATAGCACTGTTTCCAGTCCAAGTGCCAATGCCTTTTAGCAAACTCCAGGCATTTACATTTGCTGGATGACATGAAAAGTGAGCTCTTTGGCCACGCACACCAGTGGTGGGTTTGGGGTTGAAATAAGCATGCATAAGCAGAAAAGAACCCCATACATACTGTACAATATGGTGGTAGATCTTTAATGTCCTGGGGCCCTTGTTAAGGCCAAAAGCATCATGAGCTTTAACCAGTAACAGGACATTTTTGCCCAAAACATGGTTGCCTCTGCCTGGAGGCTGAAACTTGGCCGCAAGTGGATCTTCCAGCAATAACCCCAAGCACATATCACAATTCCTAAAGAAATGGTTAATTGATCCCAAAATCACACCTTGATCTGTTTCACATGTCTTTGTGCTCGTCTCCACCCCCCTACAGGTGTCGCCCATCTTCCCCAGTATCCCCTGTGTATTTATACCTGTCGGTTTGTATGTTGCCAGTTCGTCTAATCTTGTCAAGTCTTACCAGCGTTCTTTCCCGCCTTCCTGTTTCTCTAGTTCTATTTCCTAGTTTTTCCCGGTTCTGACATTTCTACCTGCCTGACTCTGACCTGATCACGAACCTCTGCCTGCCCTGACTCTGACCTGATCACAAACCTCTGCCTGCCCTGACTCTGACCTGATCACAAACCTCTGCCTGCCCTGACTCTGACCTGATCACAAACCTCTGCCTGCCCGGACTCTGACCTGATCACGAACCTCTGCCTGCCCGGACTCTGACCTGATCACGAACCTCTGCCTGCCCGGACTCTGACCTGATCACGAACCTCTGCCTGCCCTGACTCTGACCTGATCACGAACCTCTGCCTGCCCTGACTCTGACCTGATCACGAACCTCTGCCTGCCCTGACTCTGACCTGATCACGAACCTCTGCCTGCCCTGACCTGATCACGAACCTCTGCCTGCCCTGACTCTGACCTGATCACGAACCTCTGCCTGCCCTGACTCTGACCTGATCACGAACCTCTGCCTGCCCTGACTCTGACCTGATCACGAACCTCTGCCTGCCCTGACTCTGACATGATCACGAACCTCTGCCTGCCCTGACTCTGAAAAAAACCATCCTGCCCTGACTCTGACATGAACTGTACTATCCGCCTCCCATGTCTACATGATCACGGGTCATCTGCCTGAGTCTGACCTGATAATCTCAGTCTGCCCTGGACTGTGACCTATCCCCTCCCATGTCTACATATGGGTCATCTCCCTTGCCCTGACTCTGACCTGATCACGATAATCTCCTGAGTCTGCCCTGACCTGGACTGGACTGCCTGCCTTCTAAAAAATCATCTGAGAACTGTACGCCTCCCATGTCTATGTCTACATATGGGTCATCTCCTGAGTCACGATGATCTCAGTCTGCGGACTGTACTATCCGCCTCCCATGTCTACATATGGGTCATCTCCTGAGTCACGATAATCTCAGTCTGCGGACTGTACTATCCGCCTCCCATGTCTCCCATGTCTCTCCTGACATCTCATGGGTCATCTTCATGTCTACATAGTCACTCCTGAGTCACGATGATCTCAGTCTGCGGACTGTACTATCCGCCTCCCATGTCTACATATGGGTCATCTCCTGAGTCACGATAATCTCAGTCTGCAGACTGTACTATTCGCCTCCCATGTCTACATATGGGTCATCTCCTAAATCACGATAATCTCAGTCTGCGGACTGTACTATCCGCCTCCTATGTCTACATATGGGTCATCTCCTGAGTCGCGATAATCTCAGTCTGCGGACTGTACTATCCGCCTCCCATGTCTACATATGGGTCATCTCCTGAGTCACGATAATCTCAGTCTGCGGACTGTACTATCCGCCTCCCATGTCTACATATGGGTCATCTCCTGAGTCACGATAATCTCAGTCTGCGGACTGTACTATCCGCCTCCCATGTTTACATATGGGTCATCTCCTGAGTCACGATAATCTCAGTCTGCGGACTGTACTATCCGCCTCCCATGTCTACATATGGGTCATCTTCTGAGTCACGATGATCTCAGTCTGCGGACTGTACTATCCGCCTCCCATGTCTACATATGGGTCATCTCCTAAATCACGATAATCTCAGTCTGCGGACTTGAACACTATTGAAAACCTGTGGTTTGAATTGAAGAGGCCAGTCCATAAGCGCAGACAAAGGATCTCAAGGATCTGGAAAGATTCTGTATGGAGGAATGGTCTAAGATCCCTCCCGATGTGTTCTCCAATCTCATGAAACATTTTAAAAAGGCTCAGTGCCGTTATCGTCGCAAGTTAAGGTATTGAAAACAGGGGTGTCAATAATCCCCCCCCTATTAAAAATACATCTATTTCTCTGAGCAATTGTGTTAGTATAAAATATTATAATTTTCTTTTTAAGCATACAATATAGCTTAGTATTTGTTTTATTTATTGTATACAATCTTTTTTGCTCATCTTTATCAAGGGTGCCAATCATTTTGGACCTGACTGTAGATCATGGATCTAGGTCAAATTCCACATGCAGGCCTTGAGAGTGAAGGAGAATCTCCAAGCAATTCTATAAGCTAAAGTGGGCAATCCGCAGTTGAAACAATAAGCTGAGGGATGGGACTGAAGAAATGTAACCACTCACAAATTCATATACAAAGCTATGGATGCAAGGACTGATCATCCATGATATCAAAATGATAGTTTGAACAATGTTTTAAGGATATATAGTATGCTTACATTTACTTTATTGACAAACATTGGAGTAAAACAAGCTTCTATGTGGGGTTCTGATGGGGTACGTAAGTAGAACTAAGCTCATGAGGAATTTATTAGCAGTGGTGTAAAGTACTTAAGTAGTTTTTGGTTGCATCTGTACTTTACTATTTATATATTTGACAACTTTTAATTTTCTTTAGGAATGTAGTGAAATAAAAATATCTACTTTTCTCCATACATTTCCCCTGACACCCAATTCAAGCTATCACTCCTGCATCTGATCTGGCAGGCTCACTAAACTCAAATGCTTCATTGTAAATACAATTTAAAAAAGACAATTGTGCCGGCTGGTTTGCGGAATATAAGGAATTTGAATTTGATTTATACTTCAGTACATTTTAGCGATTATTTTCCTTTTGATGCTTACGTATATTTAAAACCAAATACTTTTACTCAAGTAGTATTTTACTGGGTGACTTTCCCTTTTTTGAGTGATTTTTTTATATTGGTGTCATTAAGTATGACAATTGGATACTATAAGTTATATTCTTCAATAATCAAATGGGTACATATCATTAACTTGTTCTTCCAATGGTTCATGTCTTTGCTTTGACATACTTGTGGAAATGAACCGTTCCCGACATGAAATCATTTGAAAGCTTTGCTGACTTATGTGACTGACTGGGGAGGTGAAGTGCAAGGCAAGCATAAGCAGGGCTCTGCCAAAGGTGCCTCCACAAAGTATTGGCTCAGGGGTGTGAATAATGAGATCTTTCCGTTTCATTTCATTTTCAAGAAATTTGCAAAAATGTCGAAAAACATGTTTTCACCTTGTCATGATGTTGTCAGGTGTCTTTTATACTGATAACAAGTTCAAACAGGTGCCATTAATACAGGTAACAAGTGGAGGACAGAGGAGCCTCTTAAAGAAGAAATTACATGTCTGTGAGAGCCAGAAATCTTGCTTGTTTGCAGGTGGCCAAATACTTATTTTCCACCATAATTTGCAAATAAATTAATAAAAAAATCCTACAATGTGATTTTCTGAATTTCTTTTTCTCATTTTGTCTGTCATAGTTGAAGTGTACCGATGATGAAAATTACAGGCCTCATCTTTTTAAGTGGGAGAACTTGCACAATTGGTGGCTGACTAAATACTTTTTTGCCCCACTGTAGATGGGTGAGCAAAGAAAAACATCCCTACCTAGTTCATCTGCACACTTATTTCCACAACAGCCCTCTGATGTCACAGATGGAGATGGCAGGCAGGTAGCCTCAGTCACCTGGCTTCTGGAGATATGTTAACTCTAACTAGCGGGTAATGTCCCCAGGCCCCGACAAGACAGGACACACAGAGGGGACAAAACAAACAACGTAACGCGTCATGGACATACCTCCTGCGTCTGGGCCTGTCATCTATTAAGAGCTGCCATAGTACTGTACGAATGCTGCTGGCTGGAACACTGGGCCATTGTCTGAGAGAGGCTGGTATGTTTGCGACTTGATCATCCAGAGGGGAGAAATGGTATTCAGCACGTGTTACACAAGTATGAGGCCTATTCTTCAGAGCAATTTTTTTTTTGTAAACTAGCTCATCTTGAGATCATGATGCTGTAACTGTACTTTACCTTTCACTACTTGGTGTGTATGGCCAGTGGGATTTTAGCATGTAAATCTTGGTGGGGTAAAACAAACAGCATGTGGGATGCATGCCAGCAAAGTCAACACACAACATTAAACAATAAATTCATTGCGCTATATAAACGGTGACAAACAGTGGCCACAAACTGTTAGGACCTACATAAAGCTGTCCCAACACCTTACCACTCCTACACCTGCCTATCAGCGGAGTCGTGTCTGGCAGCGAAACAGTTCATTCAGCCTCATTTACTGACTTAAAAAAAAACATAGCTGATATGGCTGATTTGCTTAAACAAATGTACATCTCAATTGTCAGTAGAAACCACAAACTGTGGCATAAGGGGACGACAAGCAGATAAGAAGGAAATAGGTCATTTCGAATAAAACATTAATGAGCGAGCTAGGATGGACAAAGTTAATATAACTATTTGTTTAGCACTTTTGAAATGTACAGCAACAGAATTCAGAATTTCTCTAAAACAGGTTATAGCCTCTAAAACAGGCTATATGTGCACAACCAAGTCAGAACAGTAGGTGAAATGAAGAGGTGTATACAGACCAAATTATTAGGGGGTACATGGGCTACTAACATCTAACTACACAACATACACTTAATTTACTTTCTTAGCTACAGTATACATACCTCCCTGGCATATTACATCATTTATGCCTCAGCATACAAGACAGTTTTGGACCTTGTTGTGCTGTGCTCACTTGAACAGGAAGGTGGCACAGCAGTCCTTCGTGGGCAAATTGTTAAATGAAAGTCTGGCATTATCTGGATTTATGGTGTTTTCAAGACAACTGGGAACTCTGAAAAAAACGAGGTTGAATCATGATGTCAGTGATTTTCAGGTCGTAGCTCTAGAAACATTGACCTCATCCCGTCAGTTGAGGATGCCTGGTCATTCTTTAAAAGTAACTTCCTCACCATTTTAGATAAGCATGCTCCGATCAAAAAATGCAGAACTAAGAACAGATATAGCCCTTGGTTCACTCCAGACCTGACTGCCCTCGACCAGCACAAAAACATCCTGTGGCGGACTGCAATAGCATCGAATAGTCCCCGCGATATGCAACTGTTCAGGGAAGTCAGGAACCAATACACGCAGTCAGTCAGGAAAGCTAAGGCCAGCTTCTTCAGGCAGAAGTTTGCATCCTGTAGCTCCAACTCCAAAAAGTTCTGGGACACTGTGAAGTCCATGGAGAACAAGAGCACCTCCCCCCAGCTGCCCACTGCACTGAGGCTAGGTAACACGGTCACCACCGATAAATCCATGATTATCGAAAACTTCAACAAGCATTTCTCAACGGCTGGCCATGCCTTCCGCCTGGCTACTCCAACCTCGGCCAACAGCTCCGCCCTCCCCGCAGCTACTCGCCCAAGCCTCTCCAGATTCTCCTTTACCCAAATCCAGATAGCAGATGTTCTGAAAGAGCTGCAAAACCTGGACCCGTACAAATCAGCTGGGCTTGACAATCTGGACCCTCTATTTCTGAAACTATCCGCCGCCATTGTCGCAACCCCTATTACCAGCCTGTTCAACCTCTCTTTCATATCGTCTGAGATCCCCAAGGATTGGAAAGCTGCCACAGTCATCCCCCTCTTCAAAGGGGGAGACACCCTGGACCCAAACTGTTACAGACCTATATCCATCCAGCCCTGCCTATCTAAGGTCTTCGAAAGCCAAGTCAACAAACAGGTCACTGACCATCTCGAATCCCACCGTACCTTCTCCGCAGTGCAATCTGGTTTCCGAGCCAGTCACGGGTGCACCTCAGCCACGCTCAAGGTACTAAACGATATCATAACCGCCATCGATAAAAGACAGTCGTCTTCATCGACCTTGCCAAGGCTTTCGACCCGGTCAATCACCATATTCTTATCGGCAGACTCAGTAGCCTCGGTTTTTCGGATGACTGCCTTGCCTGGTTCACCAATTACTTTGCAGACAGAGTTCAGTGTGTCAAATCGGAGGGCATGCTGTCCGGTCCTCTGGCATTCTCTGTGGGGGTGCCACAGGGTTCAATCCTCGGGCCGACTCTTTTTTCTGTATATATCAATGATGTTGCTCTTGCTGCGGGCGATTCCCTGATCCACCTCTACGCAGACGACACCATTCTATATACTTCCGGCCCGTCCTTGGACACTGTGCTATCTAACCTCCAAACGACCTTCAATGCCATACAACACTCCTTCCGTGGCCTCCAACTGCTCTTAAACGCTAGTTAAACCAAATGCATGCTTTTCAACCGTTCGCTGCCTGCACCCGCACGCCTGACCAGCATCACCACCCTGGATGGTTCCAACCTTGAATATGTGGACATCTATAAGTACCTAGGTGTCTGGCTAGACTGTAAACTCTCCTTCCAGACTCATATCAAACATCTCCAATCGAAAATCAAATCAAGAGTCGGCTTTCTATTCCGCAACAAAGCCTCCTTCACTCACGCCGCCAAACTTACCCTAGTAAAACTGACTATCCTACCGATCCTCGACTTCGGCGATGTCATCTACAAAATTGCTTCCAACACTCTACTCAGCAAACTGGATGCAGTTTATCACAGTGCCATCCGTTTTGTCACTAAAGCACCTTATACCACCCACCACTGCAACTTGTATGCTCTAGTCGGCTGGCCCTCGCTACATATTCGTCGCCAGACCCACTGGCTCCAGGTCATCTACAAGTCCATGCTAGGTAAAGCTCCGCCTTATCTCAGTTCACGATGGCAACACCCATCCGTAGCACGCGCTCCAGCAGGTGTATCTCACTGATCATCCCTAAAGCCAACACCTCATTTGGCCGCCTTTCATTCCAGTTCTCTGCTGCCTGTGACTGGAACGAATTGCAAAAATCGCTGAAGTTGGAGACTTTTATCTCCCTCACCAACTTCAAACATCTGCCATCTGAGCAGCTAACCGATCGCAGCAGCTGTACAGTCTATCGGTAAATAGCCCATCCATTTTTACCTTCCCCATACTGTTTTTATTTATTTACTTTTCTGCTCTTTTGCACACCAATATCTCTACCTGTACATGACCATCTGATCATTTATCACTCCAGTGTTAATCTGCAAAATTGTAATTATTCGCCTACCTCATGCCTTTTGCACACAATGTATATAGACTTTTTTTTCCTACTGTGTTATTGACTTGTTAATTGTTTACTCCATGTGTAACTCTGTGTTGTCTGTTCACACTGCTATGCTTTATCTTGGCCAGTTCTCAACTAGCCTACCTGGTTAAATAAAGGTGAAAAAATAAAAAATAATAAAATAAAATAAAAAAAGAGGCCAGAGTTCTCAATCTACAGTTCCGAGTTGGATGACTGAAACATATTTCCCTGTCGGAGCTTGTTTTTTCCGGAATTCCCAGTTGACTTGACTTCATTGAGTTCAAGACTTCGCAGATCCGAGTTAACAGTGGTTTGTTTGCACAAATCATGCTTCATTGACCGCAAGGCCAATGTTGAATGTTTATCATTTTAAACTAGGAAGAGAGCCACTTAATCCCAGATTTGGGACCACACAGCCACTGTCACTGATTCCTTCCAAATCACTCATTGTTGAATTTGCGATTTCCAACTTGTTTTGTAATGTTCATGTCCAATGGCTGATGAGCATCGATACGTTTTATCTATAATTTCTCTTCATTATTTCTCTTCATATGACAAGGATTAAAAAGGATTTGCCAGTAGACTTGATTCATGATGACTGCTAGCTAAGATTTTGAAAGTATGATGTTGACATGATCAGTCCAATCAAAGCTACTGTACATATAACGTGATATGACGTCATTTTATCTGTCGCCAATGACCTTCAGCTTTCTTGGATGGGCACTTCTAATGTAACTCTATGGCAGCACCCAAGGGGCTAGAATTTTAGAGCTCTACCCTTAGACTTGGCAGTGACGTAGTGTCCCCATGAGAGACGGAACACTGAGCCAATCACGGCGCAATGCTCCGTATTTCCTACTGGCTTGCCCCACCACCACATAAAGCACTGAGCAAGGCTGAAACACCTGCATTTTGTAGCTGCCTTACTCAAGAAAGCAAAAAAGAGACCATGTTTGTATGTGGCTTTGAGAAGTGCTCAATGACAAATATATATATATATATTTTTTTACATTGTTTGCAAACTGATATGTATTAATGTCAAAATAACATGCAAAACAAATAAATAAAATATATATACACTGGGGCAAAAAATTATTTAGTCAGCCACCAATTGTGTTCCCGATTTGTTTGACCAACAGTTGTTCTCAACCAATCTTAAAAAATGATGAAAAAAGTAGAGGCCTGTAATTTGAGAGAGGCCTCATCATAGGTACACTTCAACTATGACAGACAAAATGAGAAAAATAAATCCAGAAAATCATATTGTATAATGTGGTATTACTGTCTGGTCATTATAGTGTTTATAGCAATGCACAGGCATTAAGGTATCACTGTATCCTACCTGGTATAAGCTATTCCCGAGCACTCATACAACGTTATGCAGTATGTGCATGTGCATTATGTCTAGCTGACTAAGCTCAACTCCTCGGCGAAGGAAGTTTGATGAACTCCACCAAAGGAGTTGAGCAGAGGACAGGCTTTGTGGAATTCATCTCCGGCTACATCGATTCGCCCAAGGTCACCTACATTATAGCCTGCCTATACTGCTATTCCGGAGATGCCCTGTATTTGTCATTTCTTTCTATTCCTGCGTAGAACCACTTTTGTACGCTCCCACTACTCTGTGAGAAGTCAGTACTCAACCTCGTGTGGTAAACCCAATATCTGCCATAAACCTGTTCTGAAGACTTCTGATTAGTTCTTGCCGGACAGCCCTGTGGCAGCCGAATCCTGTCCACTGCTACCTATATAGTTCTCTACTAGCCTTTAGTATTATTCTGTAATAATGTTGTCTGTTTAGAGTGAAAAGGCTTTTTTTTTGTCAGTTCACTTTATGAGGAACCTAATTGAGTAACAAAAAGCTTAAGCCCCACAGGGTATTTGGGTTTGGATGGCTATCATTATAAGTCCAGAAAACCATGCAGTTACTCATTTCACAAGGTATTTAGGCCACAAATACACCAAATTTGGAGCAATCGTCTGAATTCCCTAGCAAAGACTGGGGCCACACTCTCTCTCACTCTCTACAGTCCAGGCCTCTTCCCCAGAGTCAACATGGAAGTCTGCTCTGCTGCTCGAGGTGCAAATCTTTCCCTTTGATTTACGATAGCAAGAAGTGATCCCTTTCCATCTTTCCCGTTCACCCCTTGCACTCTGCCCCCTCGCAGCAGCCCGGGACTTGCAGGATGCTGAATGATGATTCCCTTGGGCACTAACACAAGGAACACACGTTGCCCTCTCCAGCTGTTGTCACTAACTACTATCTTTGAGTTTGATGGCCATTCTAACCACATTCTTCCCCCTAGCTATCACCTGGGCCAGAGAGATCTACAAATCACAGGCCTGATGTGGTAGGGGGGGGTTGTTGTGAATGACACTCCTCTTCGTTAGGGGAGGAAGCACCTCCATCTCTCTTTTCCTCTTTAACCAATCAACGCTTGTTCAAGACGAATCAGAGGAGCATCGCTTTCAAAGGCCTGGAGCAGTCAAAGCAGTGTCAAAAGAAACCCTGTTTCACATCGATCAGCACACTCATCAGAAATAGTTCCGAAAATGTGTGTTGTGAAGCCGGCTACTCCTCCCGCTTTCTATCCATCATAGTCATTGCCGTCACAACAATAAAATAATGCAGATTCCAGCTGTGAACTGAGTGATGTGGTTCTGAGTTTCCTACAGATTGCCTCCCAAAAGAGGTCACAACAGGGAAACCCAGCACCACCACTATATCGTCATTGAACCTTAATTTCCTTCCAAACAGAAATTTTGAAATGAAGGTTTCTGCCAGTTTCTTTTTGCTCAATATGCTATGTCCTCTGACATAATTTGGCTTAATAACTTTGACGAATAAATGTGTAAATCTCCATTTGAATGTATTCTTCAAAAAGGCCAAAAGAAATTACAACACAATCCTTGACTCAACAGCCAAATTGAATCCCATTCCAAAATATTAGAAATTCTCGAATGAAGCCACACGATTCATAAAATGTCAAACTGAACTGCCTTTGTCAGAAACGTGAACTGATATTTTGGAGGAAAAAAATAAACCTAACTGCAACATATAATCATAAGTCAATTGACGTTTCAAAGATCAGTCTTTGTTTCTTCCACATCAACAATTTGACTGACAAGGCGCCATTGAAATAAAACACGCTGTGCACACAGGCATAACCTGTATAAATAACTTGGAGTGGTAGAAAGAATGTTGCCACATCATTGAGGGTGGGTATAAAATGGACAGTGTTTTCAGCCTGTCTTTCTTATTTTTGGCTCTCAGAACCAACACTTATGCCAAGAAAGAGAAAACCAGACTAGAAGAACATGCTATAATTTATGTCTTGAAAATGGAAGCGATGTCTGTTGAAAATAATAACTCAAAAGGTAACTCAAATGTCTCTTTTAGCTCTCTGCTGGGTGAGTTCTGAGGTGACAATTGATTTTTTCCCCCTGATTAAGTTGCCGCATGCCAAGTTAGTGGCTGCTGCTGTTGTTAGCGCATGGAGGAGGAATATGTTTGCTTCTGGGACTGAGCACAAAGATGTGTATAGCGTAGGACGTCCAGGGAGACCAGATTCAAGGCCTGCTGCAAGAAACCAAATGATGAAATCAGTTCCCAGCAAACAGGGGACATCCTGAGGACATCCGGCGACGTTCCCATTAGGCCCCTTAAGGGCTTCGGTGCGACGTTATCTTATTGATGTTCTAAGAACGTCTAAGAACATTGCATGATGGTCCCAAAGGGAACGTTCTCTGGTGGACCTTTGTCTAGTTCCCTGTAAGAAACCAGGACATCACTGAGGACCATGTCAGGAACTTTTTAGGACATTCAAGACTTTCCTTTTACTAGTCCTTAGGATGTCACGTGACGGTCCCAAGGGTCCCACATTCTCTGGGGAACCTTTTCATAATTCCCAGTTTGTCCTTGGGGCGTTTTTAGGACGTTGTGTCATGGTCCCCTGAAGGTCCCCCGAACGTTCTTGGGAATTTGTGTCATGGTCCCCTGAAGGTCCCGCGAATGTTCTTGGGACATTGTGTCATGGTCCCCTGGAGGTCCCGCGAACGGTCTTCGGACATTGTGTCATGGTCCCCCGAAGGTCCCGCGAACGGTCTTGGGACATTGTGTCATGGTCCCCTGGAGGTTTTGTCCCGGGGATGTTTTTAGGACATTTTTGGGACGTTGTATCATGGTCCTGTGAAGGTACCCTGAATGTTCTTGGGAAGTTGTCATGGTCCCCTGATGGTTTAGTCTAGTTCCCCGTTTGTCCCGGGGACATTCCCAAGGATTATTTTAGGACATTCTTGGTACGTTGTGTCATGGTCCCTGGAGGTTTTTGTCACATGATGAGCCCAGGTGTCCCAAACCATTATAAGTAAAGTAATGAAATGGTATGGGGCTTTTAAGGTAAGTGATATGCTGTTCAGCTAAAACGGTTTAAAGATATTTAATCAATGACAATAGGATTACATTTGACATGAACACTTAGTACTGTCTATTCAATATGACCCCAACTTGGATTTGAACTCACAACTTCTTGATTTGGGGAATACTGATCTTTCTGTCGTGCCACAAAGTCTATATAATTTCCCAGCCTCCCGAGTGGCGCAGTGGTCTAAGGCACTGCATAGCAGTGATAGCTGTGCCACTAGAGATCCTGGTTTGGGTCCAGGCTGTCGCAGCTGGCCACGACCGGGAAACCCATGGGGCGGCGCACAATTGGCCCAGCGTCGTCCGGGTTAGGGGAGGGTTTGGCCGGCAGGGATGTTCCTGTCCCATCTTGCACATGGACTCCTGTGGCGGGCCGGGCGCAATGCAAGCTGACCACGGTCGCCAGGTGTACAGTGTTTCCTCCGACACATTGGTGCGGCTGGCTTCCGGGTTAAGCGGGCGTTGTGCCAAGAAGCAGTGTGGCTTGGCTGGGTTGTGTTTCCGAGGACGCACGGCTCTCGACCTTCTCCTTTCCCGAGTCCGTACGGGAGTCGCAGCGATGGGACAGGACTGCAACTACCAATTGGATACCACAAAATTGGGAAGAAAAATGGGTAAAAAATAAATAAATAAAATATATAGATTCAACACAATTACAATAATTCAGCAGTCCCCTACACATTCATTAATTATAATCAATCACAGCACTTAATTACAATAGCAGTGCAGATGACACTCTTTTGTTATTAGTTATTTCCGACTATTCTCTCATTGATTTAATTAACTTATTTCAGCAATGTGAGGGTTTTCTGTATAGTTGTCTAATGTTGGTGGGGGAAATATTATTCTGTTTTAATGTTTCTCCTGAATCACTATGATAAATATAATCGTTTTTTTCTTCAGTGCATTTTTTAACAGAGCTGAGATTGACTTTGAAGTACAAAAAGTGTAGGAAAACCCCTACAGATGAAATCAGTCATTGATACAGACGTGGTGGCATAGCAGGAAGATCAGAATTCCGTGAACCAAGACACGAGTTCAAATCCCATGTGAGGAAATGTTAAATAATAATTACTGTATGAATAAACATATACAATGCAATCATGAATGTCAAAGAGAGTCAAATATGTAAGTTGAAAAGACTATATTAAAAGCACCTTTGGTGTGTTAGTTCCCGGGACCAACTGGGAACTATGCTAAATCTTTAGCGGACCATGACACAACGTCCTGACGACTTTAGTTGACAATTTCTTGATGTCCTAACGACTCATTATTGTTTGCAGGGTTAGTGGCTGGGATCAGATCAGTAGCCTGTCAAAATAGCTTCCACTCATACTTAGAACAATACCTCATTTAGAACAATACCTCATTTAGGACAATACCTCATTTAGAACAATACCTCATTTAGAACAATACCTCATTTAGGACAATAACTCATTTAGGACAATAACTCATTTAGGACAATAACTCATTTAGGACAATAACTCATTTAGGACAATAACTCATTTTAGAACAATACCTCATACTTAGAACAATACCTCATACTTAGAACAATACCTCATACTTAGAACAATACCTCATACTTAGAACAATACCTCATACTTAGAACAATACCTCATTTAGAACAATACCTCATTTAGAACAATACCTCATTTAGAACAATAACTCATTTAGGACAATAACTCATTTAGGACAATAACTCATTTAGGACAATGCCATACATGGCAATAGGTTTTTAGCTCATTTCAAATAAACATTAACTTAATATACAATATTTTCCATGATAAATGAAAGCGACAAGTTCAAACGGTTTAAATGGGAATCTTACTGCTAGATATAGGCAAGGCATTTCTGATCAGAAAAAATGACATTTTTATTATATTCTGACAATTACAAACTCAGTGATTATACTTCAGGCTCTCGTCTGCTACTAACATTAACCTAACCGTCCCAGATAGATATGATGGAGCTCCCTTTTCTTGTTTTTTCCTGGTATTTCGTTGGCGATTGCTGAGTACATGGTGAACATGCCTCCTCCAAACGGTCCATGACCTGTCTTGGCCAAGTAACAGAGGGGTGTGCGTCCCAATGGCACCCTATTCCCTAAATAGTGCACTACTTTTGGTCAGAGCCCTTTGGGCTCTGGCAAAAGTAGTGCACTATATAGGGTGCCATTTGGGACGCCGCTGGAGGACTCCATCCAAGCACAACATGTGCACAAGCAGGATCAGAATTCCATCCTCTGCAATTTCATTCTCATAAAAAAATAGGACAACGAGGAATCTAGAGCACTTCAGTCTTCTTGTGTGTATTTATCAATAGTGTGTTTGGCAAGCTAAGAAAACAATCTAGATTAGATGTTTTTTTTCTTTCGCAAACCGTTCGGTCACACTTTAATTAATCAAAAGCGCTTAGAAAACATTTGAGGGCAAACGGCTTTGCAAACACACCAGTCTTCTGCTAACAGAAATTCAAAACGTCTATGGGTCTAATGGTCCTGTCCAAATGTCCTGTCTCTATTGAAAGCGTAAAAGAACAATACCCATTTTATTTGCCACATGAATGTGAGGAATGTTGAGTGTATTGAAGTGCACGTCCGTGTACGTATGTTTTGGAAGTGATGTCTCTGTCTTAATAGCAGACCGATGAGGTAATGATGATACAGAAACACAAAGTCAGCAAGTTTACCCTCTAAATTCCCTTTCCCAAGAGACTACAGTCAAACCTACCACAGCTGCATCTGAGCTTCTTTGGAATTGACCGCTGCTCAGAGGTCAGGCTGTGGGGGGTGAGATTTTTGGCCCCATCGAGGCATTCAATGTGAGGACAGTGACGTACAACAGCCTCCCTATTCAAAGCTGTTTGAAGGTCAAAAGGTTTTCCTGAGCCCACACTAATCCTTAGAGAAAGTAGGGCAGAAACCTGCCTGACCAGGCAGCTTTAGAGTGAGTAGATTTTATTAATAAAACAAGACTTACTGACCTTTACTAGGTCACAGTGATTTCGTTTTTTTAGTAACAGCAAAGTTAAAAGTGAAAACAAAATCTGTATCCGAAATGGCAACCTACGAAATGGCCCTATATTGTGCACTAGACCAAATAGGGCTCTGAGGTCAGTAAACCATATAGGGCCAGGGATCAGAACCGGTTAAAAAAACTGAAAATAATTATTTTTCAAGGAACAGAACCAGAACAGGGAACGAAAGTGATCTATACCGTTCTGGAAAATAACTTATTTTTGAAAGCATAGGATCCGGTTAATAACATTTTATGTTCCGGGTATTTTTTTCTAGTTTCACAAAGAAAAACGCAACAAAGCGCCTATGCAAAGTCATGCCTCTGTCAATCAGAAACGTCATCCAGTGTCTGCCTGCCAGCTGAACATCTTTGCCAGTGTGTGTGTAGGCTACCTGCCCCTCCCACTCTGTAGCCTACTAATGTTGCAAGTTTGATTCAGAATATAGGGAGAGATTTTTAATGAGAGAAGAAAGGGTTTAACTTTTTCAACGTTAGTTAGGGATACTATAGTTATCACATTTCACGTGTTATTGATTCTGGTGCCGCTGTGCACACACAAGCTTGTTAGCTAGATAGCTCTGGTCCAACGTTAGCCGACTCTGAAGTTCAAAGACATTCAAAGTTCCTCCATAGAAGCCGCTCCTCCGTAGGTATAGCTCTGTGGGCCTAATTCAGATAATGCATGTCATAACAAGATTCCCAGCACTTCAAGCCAAGCCTCCTCCTCCACCCTCTCACTCTCCCCACCTGCAAAATGTAAGTTGTATATCATGTTCTACACTTCTCTTTCCATCGCGTATGTAAACAACTCACTGAGCTATAGCTTGCCTGCTCCATAGCAAGCCTCTAATGGGGGGGTTCGAACCGGTTCAGAGCATTATTTTGCTGGTCGGAACAGTATATATATGGTTCGGTTCAGAACTAAACTATTGGAGATTCATTTAGGTTCCAACCTCTGTAGGGCGCAGCCAAAATGTGAAGCAGTAGCTGTTTCACCGCTTTAAACCCAAAGTCACCATCCACCCAGAATGATGAGAATGAGATAAAACCACCTCCTTCCGTATCTAACCCACCACACCACGCAACAGTGCATTCCTCTCCCTCAGCCGAGTCTCAGGATTCAGTGTTTAAGCAGACATCTGCCCCCCTGCAGAGTCCGCTGGCCCGTGACTTCTCTTCTACACATTCCATCCTACTGAATGAAGCCTCACGTCCAACACATTCACGTAATGAGAGGAGCGTTCAAAGAGGCTGCTGCCCAGCCGGAGACACACATAAAGGCCTCCTGGTTAACCCCGGTTACAGCATCCGGGGCTGGATAACCACATCTACACTGACCTACCTGTTGTGACTTACCTGAACTGAAGCTTTTGTGTTTCCCTGTGACCTGCCAAGTAGGCCTAAACAGAAACGGCTCTAGCTGGGATCCAGTCTCAGTTGAGACCTAATAGTGGGTTCTGAGTCGAGTACCCACCATGTGGTAAGCACTGAGTAAGAGGCGGTGTCGGGGGAAAAAAGACAAACAGTGTCTAGGAGATGATGAGAGCATCTCAATATCTCATGAACTTAAACGCGCCTTGCGGTGACCCCCCCTGTTCAGTTGGCATTTATGCCACCACAAGACCACATGGACCATTGGTTTTGTTGCAAAACAACGTTTTGAGCTTCTCAGTCGTACCTAACTCTGAGCCAACGTGGTTTTCATGATTGTCCAAAAATATGTGTTTCTTTATCGGTGGGTGTACCGACAAAACACTCGGGAGACAGGCGGTATTATGGGAGGCTGCAGGACTGTGTGGTAACGAAGGGGGGAAAAAACACCCACTTAGTCGCCTTGTCACTTTAAGCAAAGCTGAAGACCAACCTACGGCAAGGGCTTTGGTTTTTAACCAACGGGGGTAGGCAACTCAGTCATTTGTTGCTCAAGCAATTTACGCAATTAAAAAAAAAAAGAAAAAAGCAGAGCCTTGGGTAGAATAAACTAGACGTTGACGTCCGCCTTAATTGTCAGAGACGAGAGGACTGTCTGGCTACATATACGTAACCATTAGAGGAGAATGTGGCCCAGAGAAGAAATACTGTACCTCATGGAGATGGAGGATATCCTCTGTGTTAGATCACAGAGAGAAAATGACTTTGGGTAACACTTCACATATAAAGAGTATAAAGGGTGAGTAGGTAAGTCGTTTTTTTTTTTTTAACAGTCTATAAAGTCTGTAGAAAATCCTTTCATAAACCATTTAACAAACCATTTATAAAGTGGTACCTGCAAGGTATTTAAAACAGTAGTTGATGTAGTGACATACCCTCGCCTTCCTCCTCCTTCTTTGGAGGATTGGCGATGTCTTCCCTCCTCTTTTTGATGGCCAGTAGGTCCTTCTTCAACTGGCGAGCCTCTTGACGCAGCTCGTCGCTGTAAAGGGAACAGAGGAGTTAACATTCAGGTAAACCACAGATCAAAACAAGGTATACCGCAGGTGACAGCCTCAAAATGTACCCGGAAAATAAATAAATAAACGAAAGTCATCTGAATTACTACAGATGGCTCTACAACAAATCAGACTGACTGAAGAGAGCAAACGCTACTGCGATCGGGGAACCAAGGTGCATTTGACTTTTCAGTGACGTGGTCAAAAGTCATAGCTTAAATTCCTGTTTATTTATCCAGAACTTTCTACAGCAGTCCACTGTTCTGGGTCTTGACAAACAAACACGTATTGTTCCAAGTTACCTACTTCAAGCTTCTCACAACGCAATTAGCATGTGGAGTGTGTGTGAGAGCACTGAGCCGTCGTAAAATGAACATTTAAATGTTTTTTAAAAAACACACAAAAAAAACCCCACAATGATCATAGGCAGCGCTTCTATACAGTTTGAGGGTTGAAATATGTACACTAAAAAACGAGCTCCAATAAATCGAGTGGCGCCTTATTATGAGGAGTGTTCATGCGGCCTTCCAGGCAGGCCAGGGTTCTGGCACCACTAGAAGGGATGTTGTGGTTGAGTGGGTACAACACAGCCCCATAAAACCCCTGCAGAGAAAAGTCCATCTCTCTCTGAGTAACAAGTCACTGATCCCTACTGCGGCCGTGGACCAAATGAACTCGATGAAGTGCTTGAGACTGGGGAAACTGGCACCAAGTTGCCTCCAATTTGTTCCCAGTTTAAAAAGGCATGTCTTCGGTTGGTTTTTAAAAACTGTGGCTGGCTGGCTATAGTCATACCCTTCGCAAAACAATCATTTATTTGAGTCGCTTCCTTTATCATAACTTGTTTCCTACATGTATTTATATAGACTGCAATTACAGTAATACAACACCGAGGGGTGTTACCTTCAGATGGACTCAAATGTGTTTCAATTTCATGGGAGGCTATAAACCTGAAATGACACTTACCAATGATACAGTAGCCCAAAATACTCAGACCTCAGACAGAGGGGAACAGACTTCAAGAAGACATAAGCAGCGGGAAGTAGTGGATCTATAAATAAAGTGTATGCCTCAATTACTGTGCTGAGCACGAATGCACATTCATACACTGCAAAATGTTCAAGTGTGATTGTCCGGCCTTTCTGACCCTGAATGAGGAGACCTGGAACAGTGATTAAAGTCAGGCCATTGAGGCCAAGGCATGTCCAGACCCAGGTCCAGAAATCCTGGGTGTGAGCGGAGGTCTCTGCTGGCTGGCTGCCCAAAGCCCGGCTAGGAGAGGGAGAGGAGAGGCTAGAGAGGAAGTCTGCTCCCCGTGCCAACAATCCTCCTCATACTGTTCTCTTTAACATGACTGACAGACAGAGGCTGCTAAGTACAGACCAGCTATCTGATGTTGGGAGATAATAATATTTATACAAAGCCTGACAGCTCTGTTTGGGTCCTTTTGCAGAGCACAGGTAACACGGGTAGGCAACACAGGTGAACTCCAGCCTGGCAGAAACACGTCCAGGAAGCCTCTCCAAACAATGGCTGCCTTTGTTTCTCTGAACACCTTTTTTTACTCTCTCTCTCTCTCTCCCCACCTTCTGTTCCTCATTCTGTACTTCCCCAGCTCTCCTTCACCCCTCCATTGCTCCTTAGAAGCTCTCGGGGGGGGGGGGGGGGGTCATCAAACTTAGCGACGTCTGATATATTGACCTTGTAAAATGTATTATTGTGTTCGACTAGATCCCGCTGTGTCTCTTCCATGTTGGGCTCCCTGCTGTCTCTAAGTAGGGGCTCAGGTATTGGAGGCCTATAAGGTACTGTATGCGTGACCCAGACACAGCTAGACATGGTGTTGGTTCGTTCAATGTTATTTCTCCTCTTTAGGGGCTTAGGTATGTGAGTCTCAGACACACAGCCAGCCAGACATGGTGCTGGTATGTTTTCCCTTTCTTGGAGCACAGGTATAGGAGGTACTTGAGCTCTGTGAGCCTCAGACACAGCTAGGCATGGGGTTGTTGGTATGTTTCCCCTCTCTTTCCAGCAGAGACACT
This sequence comes from Oncorhynchus nerka, assembly GCF_034236695.1. Classification (NCBI taxonomy): domain Eukaryota; kingdom Metazoa; phylum Chordata; class Actinopteri; order Salmoniformes; family Salmonidae; genus Oncorhynchus; species Oncorhynchus nerka. Next base: position 48,162,794 of record NC_088399.1, read on the forward strand.
GTCAGAGCTGAGGTGGTAGACAGGAGACATCCTGGAACTCTGCCGGAGGCCTTTGAAGTCTGTCGCCTGCTCAGTGTCCCGTCTCAGTCTCACATCCACCTCTCTGTGTCTCCCGGTGTCTCAGAGCTCGTCTAAGAGCTCGTTTTGGGGAGCCGGGCTGAGTGGACTACGGCATGAGGAGTTAAGTAAGGGAAGGTCAAAGCTGAGGAGTTAGGTAAGGTAAAGTACTGTATGTAAACAGGTGTAGCTAAGGCAGTGGGTAAGATCAGAACACATGAGCTCAAGATGGAGGAGACGAACGAACAGTATAATTTTTGCTGACCATTTTAACCTTTCGAATTTGCTTTGTTTTGTACACCTCGATAACAATCAGCTTAACTGGGCAAAACAGCTCTGGGCCTGCTAGCTGTTGATATGGTAACTACACAAGCTCAGATTTATCAGCACAGAGATCTATGGAGTTTGAAATGAAGACAGACCATAGGCTATATATTTTACTGGGAGGGAGGGGAGGACACACTTCTGACTGAGTGATCATTTTCGGCTTGCCTTGACACGCTGCAATTTGCAAAACAAGAGAGACATCTCCAAGGCAACTGCCAAACAATGGTGCCGCGGGCAGACCCCCGTGCCAATAAAGGAGAGGGGCCAGAGAGGACGGGAACGAGGAGGGAAGAGAGCCAGCCAGCAACACCTGTTCATTCACTCCTGGGGGCTCAGCACATTCCACACAGAGCCCTCCAACACTGCAACACACTGATAGACTGACACTGGAGATTATATTGTTTCTGTCAGCAGCACAGAGGTAAACTAACTACTCTGCCCCCATCCGCCTGTCTGTAGGGATGACAGTATTGTAGGGCGTGTTCCCGACAAAAATGTTTTTTGTTTGACCAACAGTCGTCTGTTCTTTCAACCAATCGATTGGTCACAATTTTAAAATGTGTATTTTATATACAGTGGGGCAAAAAAGTATTTAGTCAGCCACCAATTGTGCAAGTTCTCCCACTTAAAAAGATGAGAGAGGCCTGTAATTTTCATCATAGGTACACTTCAACTATGACAGACACAATTAGGGGAAAAAAATCCAGAAAATCACATTATAGGATTTTAAATTAATTTATTTGCAAATTATGGTGGAAAATAAGTATTTGGTCACCTACAAACAAGCAAGATTTCTGGCTCTCACAGACCTGTAACAACCTCTTTAAGAGGCTCCTCTGTCCTCCACTCGTTACCTGTATTAATGGCACCTGTTTGAACTTGTTATTAGTATAAAAGACTCCTGTCCACAACCTCAAACAGTCACACTCCAAACTCCACTATGGCCCAAGACCAAAGAGCTGTCAAAGGACACCAGAAACAAAATTGTAGACCTGCACCAGGCCGGGAAGACTGAAATACTGCAATAGGTAAGCAGCTTGGTTTGAAGAAATCAACTGTGGGAGCAATTATTAGGAAATGGAAGACATACAAGACCACTGATAATCTCCCTCGATCTGGGGCTCCACGCAAGATCTCACCCCGTGGGGTCAAAATGATCGCAAAAATCCCAGAACCACACGGGGGGACCTAGTGAATGACCTGCAGAGAGCTGGAACCAAAGTAACAAAGCCTACCATCAGTAACACACTACGCCGCCAGGGACTGAAATCCTGCAGTGCCAGACGTGTCCCCCTGCTTAAGCCAGTACATGTCCAGGTCCGTCTGAAGTTTACTAGAGAGCATTTGGATGACAATGATCCCAAACACACCGCCCGGGCAACGAAGGAGTGGCTTTGTAAGAAGCATTTCAAGGTTCTGGAGTGGCCTAGCCAGTCTCCAGATCTCAACCCCATAGAAAATCTTTGGAGGGAGTTGAAAGTCCGTGTTGCCCAGCAACAGCCCCAAAACATCACTGCTCTAGAGGAGATCTGCATGGAGGAATGGGCCAAAATACCAGCAACAGTGTGTGTGAACCTTGTGAAGACTTACAGAAAACGTTTGACCTCTGTCATTACCAACAAAGGGTATATAACAAAGTATTAAGATAAACTTTTGTTATTGGCCAAATACCTATTTTCCACCATTGTTTGCAAATAAATTCATTAAAGGTCCTACAATGTGATTTTCTGGATTTTATCCCCCTCATTTTGTCTGTCATAGCTGAAGTGTGCCTATGATGAAAATTACAGGCCTCGCTCATCTTTTTAAGTGGGAGAACTTGCACAATTGGTGGCTGACTAAATACTTTTTTGCCCCACTGTGTGTGTGTGTGTGTGTGTGTGTGTGTGTGTGTGTGTGTGTGTGTGTATGTGTGTGTGTATATATATATATATATATTCAGATTAATCAGTATCGGCTTTTTTTAAAATCCTCCAATAAATCGGTATCGGCGTGAAAAATCATAATGAGCGTATTATTCGCCTACCTCCTCATGCCTTTTGCACACATTGTATATAGACTGCCCCTTTTTTCTACTGTGTTATTGACTTGTTAATTGTTTACTCCATGTGTAACTCTGTGTTGTCTGTTCACACTGCTATGCTTTATCTTGGCCAGGTCGCAGTTGCAAATGAGAACTTGTTCTCAACTAGCCTACCTGGTTAAATAAAAAAATAAAAAAATAAATAAAATGGGTCGACCTCTAATAACCATATACAATTGAATGTGCACATGTCTTACAGTGATGGCCCGTGTCATCCCCATGACCTCCACAATGATTTAGTTCACTCAGACAGGCGCGAATCAGACAGGTGTCTTGTACACCATGAAAATACATATTTTCTTTGCTACTGCTCGACTAAAGAAATATTGGTCGACCAGCAGCCTATCAACGGCCAAACGACTAAACAAACGGCCAAACGACTAAATGGAATCAGGCCTTACAGTATTGATGAAGTCACTATTTTTTGACAAGACTGGTTGACTTGACAGCCGTCTGCATTGAGAGTCCTAAGACAAAAGTGCCCGGAGGATACTCCAGTTACAAAGAGGCACTACTGACCCTGTCCCGACCACAGCTTCATGGAAGAAGGACACAGCTAGGCACCGAATTCGCTGTCAGCCTCCTTAACGTTCCCCTGACTGAACAGAGGTGACAAAACCAACTGACAGTACCTAAGTCAAGAACGGATCGGTGAAAGAGGTCACCCGCACTGCTGTCATTTAATTAATGAGTCACTTTGAGTTAAGATCGCTGGAGACTTCTTCAAACGCTCATGGAATTCAGTTTCTATTGACTGCTATGTGAGTGTAATAAAACATTAAATGAATTCTATATTATTTTATGAAAAGTAGAAATAAAATGTAAAACTTCTGAGCCTATACTATAGCCTCATAAACGCAACTGCCAAAATAAAGGAGACACTTGAGTAAACACAAAGTACATTGAAAGCAGGTGCTTCCACGCAGCTAGAAGAAGAGTTCTCAGAGGTCTCAAAGGAGCATAGGGTGTTTAAAGGGTAAGGTAAAGGGGGACACCAAGTCAGTTTGTACAACTGAATGCGTTAAACTGAATGTGTCTTCCATATTTAACTCAACCCCTCTGACTTCATCGGCATCCACCTCATCGGCGCCCCGGGGAGCAGTTAACCCCAAGTTAACTGCCTTGCTCAGGGGCAGAACAAAAGAGTTTTACCTTGTCAGCTCTGGGATTCGATCCAGCAACCTTTGGGTTACTGGCCCAATGCTTCTACCCGCCAGGCTAACTGGTGTGTGTGTTTACACAGGCAGTCCAATTTTGATCGTTTTATCACTAATGGTCTTTTGACCAATCAGATCAGCTCTGAAAAAGATTTGACATGAAAAACATCTGATGTGACCAAATTATGAGGGGGAAAAAAAATCAGAAATGAGCTGCCTGTGTGTCTCAGTCACCAGATCTCAACCTAGTTTAACACTTATGGTGCCTGAGACAGCTTTTTTCACCACCATCAACAAACCACCAAATGATGGAATTTCTCACGGAAGACTGGTGTCACATCCCTCCAATAGAGATCGAGACACTATGTCGGTGCTTGCTTTATATTGGCGGTAACTTTTATCAGGGCCGTGGCTACACATGAGGAAAAAAAGTGAGAATAGTAGAATACACAAGGTGCAATTTTCAAAACTTGGTTGTGCATCAGCAGTCTGCTATTTGTCATTCACTGACAGTCACTCAATTAGCCCATGTCAGTTAAGATGTTTAGATTGTTAAATTAGTCTAGCCAGCCATCTAAACTTGTAATCTTGGCCGAATTACAGACCGGGCAGTCAAGGCACGCGCCCAGGGGCCCTAACCTCCAAGGGGCCCCCATTGATTTTGTTTGTCACGCTCCCTCAGATATCATATTAACATGCCCTAAGTCATGGGAGAATGTGTAGAATTGCAGTAAATCAGCTTTTAAAATAGCAAATATTACTCCCCAATCCATGACAAAACGTGTAGAAATGCAGGAACTTAGTTAAACTGCAACAACAACAAAAAAGTTATGCAAAGCAAACGTATTTGTTTACCTTTTGTTAAATAAGAGTCTAAGCTCTGTCTTAAGCGGGGGAGGGTTCTACTAAACCATATGGAATTGTTTACATTTTGCTCCTTGATTTTGAATTCACACCCCTTGAAGTATACCTTTTTGTATTGAAAAAATGATTTGATGAACATTTATTTTTGGCTCGATGAACATTTATTTTTGGCTTTACTGCTATTAGCCCATTCAAATTCATTGAAGAACAGATTCACTACATGGAACAACAGATAGCCCCCCCCAAAAAATCCAAAAAGAAGTTTACTGTAAAGTGTCTGTCCTATATCTGAGCAATTTTACATGTATTTAACCACTTATTTGACACTAAACAGTTTCCATACTGTATACATTATACTTCCATTCATTTTCTTTCCATTGGTACCAGGGGACCTTCAGAGGAGTCTTGTGAGGCCTAGAGATGTGCGTGCACGTGAGTGTCTCGCCTTTCCACAGAGGGGTCATATTAGTGTGTAGCCCAAACTGTTGGGACGCTAACAGACAGAAGTTGGCAGATTGGCTGTACAGACTTCAGACAAGTCCCAAGACACTTGTGGGGGTCGTAGAGCAGAACGGAGAACACCATCGTCTTCGTGAGAATCTCATCTTTCCATAGAGTCATACTAGTGTGCAGGTCAAACCGTTCGGACGCTACAGACGATTTTGTGAGAAGAACCGATTTTCGGGATGTCTCATGGTCTGAAACGCCGCTCTCGCTCTGTCACCTTCCACCGCAGATGCGGAAGTGAGACCTAGACGGATGCGGTGGACTGAGACGCATGCAAAGCAAAACAAATATTTGAACAGGGATTTATTTTATTATGCTAATTAGATTTCCACTGGGGCGCGGACATCGCCATTAGCAGGAAAAGTATTTTATTAACCCCCTCATAGATCTCTCTGTACGTATTAAAATGATTGATTAAAAACTAAGTGCTGAGTTCATGTGAAGCGGCTAATCGTATAGCTAATAGGCTATGTGTTTGTAGATGGACTGAGGTGGCTGAACGTGATAACGTTACCAATGTGAGGCTCCCATCGGACCTCACTGAAACTCAGACCCTGGCTACGGCCCTGTTGCCTGCATAGAGGCTATATATAAAAGCGGATATAGTCGGAGTAAATACGCAAAATCAGATTTCAAGAAGTGGCAAGCTGTCACAAACGGCCTCCAAAACAGAACTGCTAATAAATGAGAATGAGCCAGAGCAGAGCGGTACCGTTAAAAATAGCAGAAACACCACAAGGTGAGCACTAGTTTCAACCAGCCCAAGGGGAGGTCTCCATGGGTATTCATTTAGCCAGATGAAAAATAACACAGTAGTGAATACAGTGGCCTTCTGTTAGCAGGACCATCCCAGCCTCTCTCTCTCACACACGCACACACACAGAGCGTGTTAATGAGACCAGGCTTTGACGAGATGCTAGAGTGTGCCCTCTCTCTCTCTCTGACTCCCTCCCTCCTTCAGATCTCTCAGCTGGGGGGGCATGGGGGGGGGTCAAGAGACATCCATCCCCTCCTTCCCAACCGGAGCACAATGCCAGCCATTCAGCAGCACCTCCCCACCTGCCAGCAGGGAAGGAGTGGGACTGTCAGGAGGAGAAGGAGGGGAAAGAGAGAGAGACAGAGAGGAGAGAGAGCGAGAGACGCATGTCTAGGACCAGCCTATCTACATTAAATGTCCTCCCTCTCCTCTTTTCTGAGCAGATTGAAGTAGGAACAGGTCTTCGTCATTCCTCTCTGCTGGGCCAGGCGGCTTTCGGCCTCTCAGGGGCTGCCAGCGATTGTCGCTCATTCAGACAATTCAAATAAGCGAAACCCAGGGTGCTGTGGATGATTTACTTTTCATAAAGAAAGCACACAAAGTGACTGGCTACGGCCCAGTCAGTCAGTCACTCGCTCTCTCTCTCGAACCCCGCCAGCGCCGGAGAGGAACCCACAGCACAGCACAGCACAGACAGACAGAGAACGGGAGGGATCCCAATCCCTCAGCGCAGCAGTCTAAACCAGGCCTCTGGTATACCAGAGATATTGGGATGACAGACAGTGGGATGACAACAACATCTAAACCTTTACATTCAAGTCATCCAGCAGACACTCTTGTCCAGCAGACACTCTTGTCCAGCAGACACTCTTGTCCAGCAGACACGCTTGTCCAGCAGACACTCTTGTCCAGGTGCGACTTACATTTAGTGCATTCATCTTCAGATAGCTAGGTGGGACAACCACATATCATAATAAAGTACATATGATGATGTCTTATTTAAAAGATATATTCTTTGAAGAGTTAAGGCTTCGGACACATCCTTAACACGGACTCTGCTGTCCTGCTGTCAGGGGAAAGCCCTTTCCGCCACTAGGGGGCCAGGACAGAGAAAAGCTTGGACTGGCCTGAGCGGGAGCTGACCCCCGTGTAGGGGTTGGACGCCCTAATCTGGTGGTCCCAGCGCGCACGACCCACGTGGAGTTCCAGGTCTCCGGTAGCCTCTGGAACTGCCGATCTGCGGCCAACAAGGCAGAGTTCATCTCAGCCTATGCCTCCCTCCAGTCCCTCGACTTCTTGGCACTGACGGAAACATGGATCACCACAGATAACACTGCTACTCCTACTGCTCTCTCTTCGTCCGCCCACGTGTTCTCGCACACCCCGAGAGCTTCTGGTCAGCGGGGTGGTGGCACCGGGATCCTCATCTCTCCCAAGTGGTCATTCTCTCTTTCTCCCCTTACCCATCTGTCTATCGCCTCCTTTGAATTCCATGCTGTCACAGTTACCAGCCCTTTCAAGCTTAACATCCTTATCATTTATCGCCCTCCAGGTTCCCTCGGAGAGTTCATCAATGAGCTTGATGCCTTGATAAGCTCCTTTCCTGAGGACGGCTCACCTCTCACAGTTCTGGGCGACTTTAACCTCCCCACGTCTACCTTTGACTCATTCCTCTCTGCCTCCTTCTTTCCACTCCTCTCCTCTTTTGACCTCAACCTCTCACCTTCCCCCTACTCACAAGGCAGGCAATACGCTCGACCTCATCTTTACTAGATGCTGTTCTTCCACTAACCTCATTGCAACTCCCCTCCAAGTCTCCGACCACTACCTTGTATCCTTTTCCCTCTCGCTCTCATCCAACACTTCCCACACTGCCCCTACTCGGATGGTATCGCGCCGTCCCAACCTTCGCTCTCTCTCCCCCGCTACTCTCTCCTCTTCCATCCTATCATCTCTTCCCTCTGCTCAAACCTTCTCCAACCTATCTCCTGATTCTGCCTCCTCAACCCTCCTCTCCTCCCTTTCTACATCCTTTGACTCTCTATGTCCCCTATCCTCCAGGCCGGCTCGGTCCTCCCCTCCCGCTCCGTGGCTCGACGACTCATTGCCAGCTCACAGAACAAGGCTCCGGGCAGCCGAGCGGAAATGGAGGAAAACTCGCCTCCCTGCGGACCTGGCATCCTTTCACTCCCTCCTCTCTACATTTTCCTCTTCTGTCTCTGCTGCTAAAGCCACTTTCTTCCACTCTAAATTCCAAGCATCTGCCTCTAACCCTAGGAAGCTCTTTGCCACCTTCTCCTCCCTCCTGAATCCTCCTCCCCTCCCCCTCCTCCTCTCTGCAGATGACTTCGTCAACCATTTTGAAAAGAAGGTCGACGACATCCGATCCTCGTTTGCTAAGTCAAACGACACCGCTGGTTCTGCTCACACTGCCCTACCCTGTGCTCTGACCTCTTTCTCCCTCTCTCTCCAGATGAAATCTCGCGTCTTGTGACGGCCGGCCGCCCAACAACCTGCCCGCTTGACCCTATCCCCTCCTCTCTTCTCCAGACCATTTCCGGAGACCTTCTCCCTTACCTCACCTCGCTCATCAACTCATCCCTGACCGCTGGCTACGTCCCTTCAGTCTTCAAGAGAGCGAGAGTTGCACCCCTTCTGAAAAAACCTACACTCGATCCCTCCGATGTCAACAACTACAGACCAGTATCCCTTCTTTCTTTTCTCTCCAAAACTCTTGAACGTGCCGTCCTTGGCCAGCTCTCCCGCTATCTCTCTCAGAATGACCTTCTTGATCCAAATCAGTCAGGTTTCAAGACTAGTCATTCAACTGAGACTGCTCTTCTCTGTATCACGGAGGCGCTCCGCACTGCTAAAGCTAACTCTCTCTCCTCTGCTCTCATCCTTCTAGACCTATCGGCTGCCTTCGATACTGTGAACCATCAGATCCTCCTCTCCACCCTCTCCGAGTTGGGCATCTCCGGCGCGGCCCACGCTTGGATTGCGTCCTACCTGACAGGTCGCTCCTACCAGGTGGCGTGGCGAGAATCTGTCTCCTCACCACGCGCTCTCACCACTGGCGTCCCCCAGGGCTCTGTTCTAGGCCCTCTCCTATTCTCGCTATACACCAAGTCACTTGGCTCTGTCATAACCTCACATGGTCTCTCCTATCATTGCTATGCAGACGACACACAATTAAGGGTAGCCTAGTGGTTAGAGCGTTGGACTAGTAACCGGAAGGTTGCAAGTTCAAACCCCCGAGCTGACAAGGTACAAATCTGTCGTTCTGCCCCTGAACAGGCAGTTAACCCGCTGTTCCTAGGCCGTCATTGAAAATAAGAATTTGTTCTTAACTGACTTGCCTGGTTAAATAAAGGTAAAATAAATAAAATAAAAAAATCTTCTCCTTTCCCCCTTCTGATGACCAGGTGGCGAATCGCATCTCTACATGTCTGGCAGACATATCAGTGTGGATGACGGATCACCACCTCAAGCTGAACCTCGGCAAGACGGAGCTGCTCTTCCTCCCGGGGAAGGACTGCCCGTTCCATGATCTCGCCATCACGGTTGACAACTCCATTGTGTCCTCCTCCCAGAGCGCTAAGAACCTTGGCGTGATCCTGGACAACACCCTGTCGTTCTCAACTAACATCAAGGCGGTGGCCCGTTCCTGTAGGTTCATGCTCTACAACATCCGCAGAGTACGACCCTGCCTCACACAGGAAGCGGCGCAGGTCCTAATCCAGGCACTTGTCATCTCCCGTCTGGATTACTGCAACTCGCTGTTGGCTGGGCTCCCTGCCTGTGCCATTAAACCCCTACAACTCATCCAGAACGCCGCAGCCCGTCTGGTGTTCAACCTTCCCAAGTTCTCTCACGTCACCCCGCTCCTCCGCTCCCTCCACTGGCTTCCAGTTGAAGCTTGCATCCGCTACAAGACCATGGTGCTTGCCTACGGAGCTGTGAGGGGAACGGCACCTCAGTACCTCCAGGCTCTGATCAGGCCCTACACCCAAACAAGGGCACTGCGTTCATCCACCTCTGGCCTGCTCGCCTCCCTACCACTGAGGAAGTACAGTTCCCGCTCAGCCCAGTCAAAACTGTTCGCTGCTCTGGCCCCCCAATGGTGGAACAAACTCCCTCACGACGCCAGGACAGCGAAGTAAATCACCACCTTCCGGAGACACCTGAAACCCCACCTCTTTAAGGAATACCTAGGATAGGATAAAGTAATCCTTCTCACCCCCCCCCCTTAAAAGATTTAGATGCACTATTGTAAAGTGGCTGTTCCACTGGATGTCATAAGGTGAACGCACCAATTTGTAAGTCGCTCTGGATAAGAGCGTCTGCTAAATGACTTAAATGTAATGTAAATGTGGACGGCCAAGAGGCAAGAGGTGGCAGAACGGAGTGCTCGGGATGGGGTGTAGGGTTTGAGCATAGACTGAAGGTAGGGAGGGGCAGTTCCCCTTGCTGCTCCGTAGGCAAGCACCACCGAGTGGATTCGAGCTTCGGCTTGGCTCAAAGCCAAGCAGGACGGTGAGGAGGAATCTGACCACAGCACCAGCAGCAGCACAGACAAGAATCTGCATGACTGTGCAGAGAAGGAGAGAAGCAATGTGTCTATCCCTCTCCTACCAAGTAGGCTAAATTCCCCACAGGTTCTTCATTCCATCCAGCCCATCAAACACATAAAGAGTCCTAAACACACACAGAGAGAGAGAGACAGACAGATGGAGAAAGAGGGAAGAGAGAGAATGCAAGAGAAAGAGAGCGAGAGAAAAACGAAGACAGAGAATGCTCCGTGCTGGATAGACATGCAAGGTCGGGCCTGCAGAGATGTGTAGACCTGTCAGTTCCAAAACACACAGGACCCTGCTGCCAGGAACTGGATTGTCTACAGCGGTTCTCCACTAGAGAGTCCAGTGCTTCCTGATTCCCATTACCTTTCTCTGAGAGACCCCCTGGGTTATGACCAATCACAACAAACAGGTGCAGCCAATTAGCCACACCGTGTCACTTTTGTGTGTGTGTGTGTGTGTGTTTGGTGTCCAGGGTAAGACCACTTGGGCTTAGATAATTGGTGTCTGTTGTCCCAGTTAATTGCGAGTTCCATTGTCTGCTGAAGGACCGTCTAGTGAAACAACAACGGTCTGGCCAACCCTCCTTTGGGAGAGGTACTGGGTCGTCTTGGTGACCAGGTCGTCAGTCACCTAGTCAGTCAGGGAAAGGCCACATCTCAATCTGTTAAAGATCAACAGTGATTATAGACTTTTCTTCACACACACACACACACACACACACACACAGACACACACAGACACACACACAACCCCCTGGACTGGCTCACAGGCCTAGACCTTAAAAGGCCCAAACAAAGATATTTCTCAGTTAAAACATGATTAAGATTGGAAAAAGACTGGTCATGGTTAAACGTTGGGCCTGACAGGAGTTGTTTCTTCCTGATTTGGGGTTGAATTCAGGGCTAATCTCTCAAGAACAACCAGGCAATGAGAAGAGGGGAAAGACAGGAAGACATAGATAAGAGAGATATACACCGAGTGTACAAAAGATTAAGAGCACCTGCTCACTCCATGACAGACTGAAAAGCTGAATCCAGGTGAAAGCTATGATTCCTTATAGATGTCACTTGTTAAATCCAATTCAAATCAGTACAGATGAAGGGGAGGAGGCTTGTTAAAGAAGGATTTTTAAGCCTTTTTTAAAACATAGACTGTGTATATGTGCCATTCAGAGGGTGTATGGGCAAGACAAAAGATTTAAGTGCCTTTGAGTAGGTGCCAGGCACACCGGTTCGTGTCAAGAACTGCAACAACGCTGCTGGGTTTTTCCCGCCCAACAGTTCCTGTGGAATGCTATCGACACCTTGTAGAGTCCATACCCTGACGAAATGAGGCTATTCTGAGGACAAAATGGAAAGGGGGGGGGGGGGGTGCAATTCAATATTAGGAAGGTGTTCCTAATTTTTGGTAGACTCGGTGTAAATGGAGAGAGAGAAAGGCAGAGAGAGTGCACGCCTGAGAGAAAGAGAAGAGAAAGAGAGAGCCAGGGTCTTGTTGGCAGAGCCAGTCAACTAAGGCTGTGTCCCAGAGCCATATGGAAGCGTTTTGCTTCCCCAGTCATGCCCCGTCGGGTTTTAACAAAAGTGGCGGCTAGTCGGCTACCACATGCACTGCTTTTGGGACTCACTTCAATATATATATATATATTTATTTTTTATTTTTATGAACTCCCGCAAAGAGGCCCCAGGCACTTCATATAGAGACCGGATTTAATCAATAGGAATGGTGACGAGGTGTTGAGCTCAGATCCCTCTCTGGTGAATGCTGTAGAGGTGAGACGGATTGATATATAGCTATATATAGCTGTATCATGGGGTCGATATACAATAACGGATAATGATGTGGTAAGTATATACCGGTGTTGTAAAAACTGTCCGCACCCAACCAAACAGTCCGAGTATTTCTAGAGAGATTTCCAGGTTTATTACCCTCTCCTTTAATGGACGGGACCAAATTACAGTTCCCTCTTCAATTCCCATCCTGTCATAGTAAATATACATTATGATTTGAGATCTCTCGTGAAAACACCTCAGACTGATTACGTCACTTGATGCTGAGGAAAATGGAATGTTGTCTGGTCGCTTGGCACCTACGGGAAACAAATGCCTGGCAATATGGTAAAGAAGTTTTGTGTAGATCTGAAAAATATTTTCCCGCGAGATTCCTAATTTTCGCGGTCGTCTCAGACTTGACTTTTAACGTCTCCACCTGAGACCTGCTGGATAGCACCCACGACCATCCTTCAGTTTTATCCCCTGCAGTTGAGCATAAAGGAATTACTCAGCGGGCCAAACAATAAAAATACACTCTTGTGGTCTGAAACAATATCTCAGAGAGAAAGGGGGAAAGAAAGAGAGAGAGACAGAGAGGAGAGATTCTTCAACAATGCCCCCTTTGTCCCGGCCCAACACTGTGCTCTACCTACCAGCCTTCCCTTTGACTCTGTGCCAACACAAACCACGGTGCTGGGGTACAGGCCTACAGCCAAACAATCTACGCTTGTGTTTAATATACTACAGTCGGTCTGCATCGGCCTTACCTGTCAGTCACATGCACACACGCACGAGCGCACACACAGCTGACTGGTTGGGCCGGTGCAGAGTCCTTATCCCATTGGGTAATTGAGAGGTAACACAACACACTGCTAGATAACAGTTTATGATAAGGCTGGTGCTGTGTGGTAATCAGCAGTGGCATTGAGACAAACATGTCACATGCTTTTAAAAACACTATGTTTCCTCCACCGGTAACTGATTTTGGACGACAACTTTGAGGTTACAAAAACTGTCACAGCCTTTTTCTCTGCCCGGCTCGATCTGTCTGTCTGTCTGACTCTCTTTCAGTCCTGTTTGCTTGCTCGCTCTCACACAGTGTTGGCAGACTGATGCCTCTACTACAGCGGAGTAAGGCATGTGGTGCGGGTGACAGCATTTCTCTTCCACCTAGCGGGTCCTGGCTGCAGTGGACAGGCTGAGTTCATTGATGTGGGGCCAGTGGCCCGAGGTGAGTGCGTGTTAGCAGCGAGGGGGTTCTGCTTGGCTGAGAGGGTGTCACTAGTCCTCATCAACACCCTAGCATGGTGATTCCTCATGAGACTAGAACAACAACAAAGAAAGACCATGATTTGGGGGATTTTCACAAAATGTAATTCCTAGAATGGTCCTTTAGAGGAAGGAATGTTGACATATTTGGCATGTGTATCTTGAAGCCTAATTGAGAAAGAATGAATTTAAGTTTTGTGACCACATTTGGAACATTTGTGACATGTTGGCCTTACCCAGGCCTCCTTTAAAGATTCCATGATGTTTCATCTGTAGGTGCTACAAAGCAAACATTGGTGTCATATGAAGCTTTACCGTAATATGAGTAGCATTTAGACTTCAATAACAATTTTCCTACATGCATTTATGAATATTGAAAAACAAACATGAATCGAAAACACCAAATCTTAGATTTGGCAAAAAACAAAATGATATACATTGTTGAACATAATATACTCTACGGGCAGATCAACATTCCACAGTGGGATCTCTTCTACTTTTAGAGTTACGATCCAATATGTTAAGCATTAACAACAGCGTGAATGTCAAAATGATCATCCTCTACTGGTGATACAGGATGTGCTATGATACGAGTAAGAAGGAGGGCTGTGATTGGTTACATTGTCTACTATGCCAATTTCTCTGTATAAAAATGGGCCACATCTTTAAAACTAGCAGAGATCCTCACTGGAACTTCGATATGCCAATAGAGTCTTTTATGTTCAACAATGTGTAGCTTTTTTCTCTCTAAATCTAATGGCATACGTCTAAATTGCTCATGTTAAATATTCATGTGAATATTTCTCAATGATAATTAATGGAAGAAAATTGTTATTGAACTGAAAATACTACGCATATTACAGAGCAAGAGGTAAAGCTTCATATGACACCAATGTTTGCTTTGTAGCACCTGCAGACGAAAACATTATGGAATCTTAAGAGATGCATTTTGCAGAAATCACTATGCCATTTCCTGGTTGCAAAAATTCTAACAGTTCACTTAATTGTGTAGATAATCATTCACTGTATGTAGATAATCATTCACTGTACCATCTAAAAAGCTGTGAAATATCATTTCCATAACCAAAAATATTGTACTTTCAGCTGGTGTTCAAAACCGTAAGTAAAAGACGCAAAAACTTAACTTAAGAACGGGAAGCATAGAAATAGCACACATAGAACAGATTCACCGCTTCTTAGACTTGCTTTCAATGAGAATGGCAGATCTATAACACACATTTCTATGTTACATATTGCAGCTTTAAAAGGCGGCCTAGGTAAGGCCAAATGTACCAACTTTAATACCTTTTTCCACAATTATGCTATAAATATACAAATGTCAAATATATGTCAACAATCCTTCCTACAAAGGACTCTTCTATGGATTACATTTCTCGAAAATCTTAAGAATCATGATATTTTTTGTTATATTGTCATGAGGAATCACCCAGCATAAGTACCTCCGACTCTCTTGATTCATTCATTCATTCATTCATGGTCACCAAAAGTAATTGCCATTAAAATGTATTTTTACAACAATCAGTGTTTAATCAGAGATGGCGTTGTAATTATCTTGTCAAGACTGTAGTTAGTTACAGTAGTGAGCGAGGAGTAAGGAGTCATTGTTGAGTTATCAGTGTTGGTATGTAGCCTGATATAGCCAGTCCATAGGATTAATGATGGCCATTACATCAAAGCAACTGAATCACACTGCTCTATCTCTACGACGAGGTCCTTTGGTATGTTCAGTCATACTGCATCATCTCAGTTATCACAAGATACCTTCGAAAACCTAATCGGAACAGATTGAACGAAAAGCTCTGTCTCTTTAATCACGGATTTCCTTGTGAACTGAACCAACATGTCACCTAGCTGGACATTGAGTTGGGGCTTTTAAAGCAGTAGTATATCCAGTGCATAGACAGACTGAGCTCCCTTGTCCATGCAGTGCTACAACGCCTCCCCATGACCAGTCTAAAGAATTACAACTACTGTATCACTGATTTGACATCACTTTCTCTTGTAGCTACCGCCACCTGCTGGGCACCAAGTCAGGTTTCTAATCAAAGATGTTGTGGTAAAGAGAAAAAGGGGCCTAAACTCAGAACACTGACGAACGATTAATGTAAACGATAACACCGCTATTAGATTAAACAACAATACCCAATTAAAAAGGTGCAGAAATGGCCATGGATGGCATGTCATTTTAGTGTAATCTACCTGCGGTTGGCCCTCTTTCCTCTGTCCTCCTCGCTGGGATCGGTACTCTTCTTCTCATCCTCCTTCATCTTCTTCAGCTTCTTAGAGATCCTCTCCCTCATTTCCTGCCTCTCGTCAGAGTCATACTCCTCTTCGTCACCATTCGCATCCCCCTCCGCAGCCTCATCATCCTCACCCTGAATACGAGAGAGAGGAGAGAAGGCATGAAGAACGCTCAAGAGAAAAGGTGTTCCCCAACAAGCGGAACGGAGTGCATTATACACGTGGTGCATGGTGTGTTGATTAAACAGACCCCATGAAGGTATAAGAGCATACCTCTGCTGCTTCTCCAGCCCCACCTCTGGCTTTTTTCCTTCAAACACAAGACAAATAGATTCAGAAAAACATGAATAATATATCCATTCATTCACTCTCCAAACAAGATAAGTTGAGGCAGCAGAGCATGGTGTCTCTACGGTATCTTAGTGTTTACTTGTTGACCGCTGGGACAGAGCTCAGCAGCGGATCATCCTTCAGCAGGTCATGACTGCTTTTGCTTTTCCCCTTCAGTGTCTGGGTGAAAAGAAACAATGTGTGTAATGTATCTGATTGACACGGATGGCATAAAGATGGTGAGTTTGATTTGACGTGCAGAATAACAAGACCGCTCATGTTCTAATTACCTGGCTGACTTGAGTTACCATTTCCTCTTCCTCCTCAGCTTCCTCTCCAAATGACAACAGACTGAAGTTCCTGACAAAATAAATAGGTCCAGAGTCCGACTGTTCATAACTGCAGTACCACGCTTCCGAGTCAGCAACAGATTGAGAGTGAGGAGCAGAGAGAGTGTGTATAATAGTCAATTAAACACTTACTTTGTTGCTTTGGACTGAGATTTCTTTCCCTCTTTTTTGTCTTCATCCTTTTTGGATTTTTTTCTTTCACGTGGAATGATGTCATCAAAGGGAGAATGTAACACCTGCAGAGAGACATTTGAAAAAAAAAACGTAAAGTAACAAGAGTCTGACAGAATTGGTACACATGTAAAAACAAATGAATGGTCAAAGTGATAAAATATTACGGTGTGATGTAAACCCATAACAAGACATACATACCTCAGTGGTTCGTATCTTGTGTGGATTTAAAGGTCTTTCCTCCTGATCACATTCCACTTCGGATAACCTGAGCATGTTGTACACTGTATCACCCGTCACCTGCATTGGGGAAAGGAAGATGAACTTACAGGACAAATGCTGCATACTAAAAGCTTTCCAAACATAAAAGATGCATTGATCTTCTTTTGGCATTTTACCTTTCCAAAGATGGTGTGTTTGTTGTTGAGCTCATCTGCCCGACCCAGGGTGAAGAAGAACTGGCTGCCGTTGTCATGGGGCCCTGCGTTGGCCATGGCAACCAGACCACGTCTGTTGAAACGCAGTCTGGAGTGGAACTCATCCTGGGAACGGGGGACAGAGCCAACAGCAAAACCAGAATCAGCCCCACTGTCACATTGTTAGTGGAAGTCTGAAACCATAGTAATGGGTGAGTTGACAAAGGTTCCATGTAGAAAAGTTGAGATTATGTCTAGCCTATAATTTTGGGGGGGTGACCATGATGCGAGTTAATAAGGTGATGGAGACAGTTTAAGTTAACCTTGAATGGGCGTCCATAGATGGACTCTCCCCCCGTCCCGGATCCTGTGGGATCTCCTCCTTGGACAATGAACTCTGGCACCACTCTATGGAATGGTGTTCCATCATAGTAGCCTGTGGAAGAGAACAGTACACATTTACAATAAGCTGGTGTGCAATGTGAAATGGTGAGTATACTAATCTCTTGAGGACAGACTAAACAAAATCGGACAGAATTCCAGTTTCTGGGTTAACCAAGATTGAGTATACATTATAAGTACATCAGTAATGTTGAGTGACCTTGCATTTTAACCTGCTAGTAGATATAAATCAGGCACCCAGTCCTTACCTTCCATGCATAACTGGACAAAGTTTCTGGCGGCCTTGGGTGCCTCTTTGGACCACAGCTCAATATCGATGTCACCAGCTGAGGTCTTGATCAGAACCTGAGAAGGTAGAAGCATATCACTTTATACCAAGGCCACACGTCTGCTTGGCAGAACGTTAGCTAGCCAGCTTACTGTACTTCGTGCAGACTGTGATCTTCAGAGGAACTAATTACAGGAGCCCTGGCAAACAAGCTGGCGCTCACCTTTCCGTTTGTTGGAGGCTCTTGAATGTAAATGTTGCTCATTTTGTTGTTGACGTTAACGGACAACTCGACACCGAAAATCTGTTATCTATCTTTCAGCAGTATGAAAATATATATTTTTCCGAAAATGCAGCACTAAATATTTGGCAAAGACTGCAAATTAGAGATTAATGTCTAAACGTGTCTCCAGCACAGCTCACTGAACCGCCATGTTGTTAAACCATGAATTCGTTGTTTACCTCGAGGCAATGGGGTGTGAGCGGCATTTACCAAGTCGATGCGTGGAAGCAGCTTCCCTAATATTTGTTTGAAGGGTGATATGTCAAATATCAATGAACTTGTTAAATATGTGTATGGAAATATATTATAAATAAACATCTGTTAAAACATTGATGGATTATCATTTTCATATACACCCCTAAAATGTGTGGTTTGGTCCGTGTGTTACATTGCGATCAACCCCCTCTCCGCCCCCCTAAAACGTTACACAGAACAGTAGCTAGCTAGCTAAAGGGAGGCTGACGAATTTATGTCGCGAAAACTCTAATTATTAAAGTTTTCTGAATAAATAAGAGAGTCAGAAATATTAGTATGAGCGAATTATTTATCAAGTAATCAGTCAAATCAGCTCCAAATGTGTTTAACCATTTTTTTTTGTAAATAATGTTTTAACCAAAGATGGTAGTAACCACTAACCATTTTATGTTTCCTATCGGACCTGTTTTGTAGAGGACCCACAGGGAAGTGTTTCGAAATTTATCAACGCAGCAAGGTTGTTGTTTTTTTGCAATAAAGTGTGATAATGGCTGCACCAGGTATGTTTGCTCTAACATAAGACTCATCGGTATTAATATTTTAATGGAAATTGGAGGTAGCTAGCTGTAACTATCTTTTAGTTGCCTTTTGGCAGAACTTATGGACTGCTAGTTAGCTAGCCTAGCAACTATGATCCGATTGGCTAGTATGATTGTGTTCAATGTTTTAAATAGCTAGCTCGTGTTATTTTGATAATAATCTGTGTATGACATTTTAGTCTCTCCATTCGTCTGATAACAGCTGTGTTACGTTATCTCAATGTGAATCATATACACTGAACACAAATATAAACGCAACATGTAAAGTGTTGGTCCTGTGTTCCATGAGCTTAAATAAAATATCCCAGAAATGTTTTGTACGTACAAAAAAGCTTATTTCTCTCATTGTGTGCACAAATCTGCTTGCGTCCCTGTTAGTGAGCATTTGTCCTTTGCCAAGGTCAACCATCAATCTGACAGGTGTGGTATAATAAATAAGCAGATTGAACAGTATGATCATTACACAGGTGCACCTTTGGGGACAATAAAAGGGCACTCTAAAATGTGTAGTTTTGTCACACAACGCCTCAAATTTAGAGGGAGCTCGCAGTTGGTATGCTGACTGCAGGAATGCCCAGTAAAGCTGTTGCTGGAGAATTGTTCATTTCTCTACCATAAGACACCGTTTTAGAGAACTTTGTAGTCTGTCCAACCAGCCTCACAACCACAGACCCTGTGAATGGCATTGTGTGGGCGAGTGGTTTGCTAATATCAACGTTGTGAACAGAGTGCTCCATGGTGGCGGTGAGGTTATGGTATGGGCAGGCAGGCATAAGCTATGGAAAAACAACACAATTAGCATTTTATCGATGGCAATTTGAATGCACAGAGATACTTTGATGAGATCCTGAGGCCCATTGTCATGTCATTCATCCGCCGCCATCACTTCATGTTTCAGCATGATAATGCACGGCCCGGATATGATGCACGGATATGTACACAATTCCTGGAAGCTGAAAATGTCCCAGTTCTACCATGGTCTGCATACTCAGACATGTCACCCATTGAGCATGTTTGGGATGCTCTGGATTGACGTGTACGACAGAGCGTTTCAGTTCCCGCCAATATCCAGAAACGTCGCACAGCCATGAAGAGTGGGACATCATTCCACAGGACACAATCAACACTAGGCGAAGGAGATGTGTTTGCGCTGCATGAGGACAATGGTGGTCAGACCAGATACTGACTGGTTTTCTGATCCACACACCTAACCTTTTTTTTTTAAGGTATCTGACCAACAGTCATGTGAAATCTTAAGATTAGTGCCTAATATTATTTTTTGTCAATTGACTGATTTCCTTATATGAACTGTAACTCAGTAAAGTCTTATACATTTTTTGCATAATGTGTTTATATTTATGTTCAGTATAAGAAGGAATCAGAATATACCGGCCTACGTTTTTGCGAGACTTCAACAAAGCAAAAATTGTCCCATTTCACAATGATTACATTTGTCAATGAATTTGCAGGTCCCAATAAGGACAACATCAGAGCTGGGTGCAAGAAATGTGGTTACCGTAAGTCATCTTTATTGCTTATATTATGTCTCTAGTCTAACTCTACATATTCAAGCCTTGTGAATACAATTCCAGAATGCTTCTTGTTGTCCCCTGACCCCTGAGTGTGCCATAATCATTCTGTGCTAGATACACTTTCATTCTAAAGTACTTCCCTTCTTCACTCACTTTTGTACTTACTCTGGTCATTTTATCAGCGGGCCACCTGACGTTCGAGTGCCGTAACTTTGTGCGTGTGGACCCCCGGAAAGACATTGTCCTAGATGTAAGCAGTACAAGCAGCGAAGAGAGTACAGAGGACGAGCAGGAGGATCTGCCTCATGACAAGCTGGGTCGGGAAGGAAAAGACTCAAAAGGTCTAAACCTCTTTTACATTTTGGAATCTCTGCTCAGCATGTTGTTAGAATGATCTGAATTCCAACTGGTTACTGGTACAGACATGAATGCCATTCTGGACATATGGAACAAATCTAATGAGACCAACTACAATCCATAAGCAACCAAGGCTCTTCATGTACTCTCTGATTACTACCTCATTGATGCCTGGCGAGCTCATAACCCTAAAGCAAAAGAGTACACTTTCTATTCAAACAGGCACAAAACATTCTCCCAAATCGATTTAGTACTATGACGTGCCTACGCTTTTATTTTCTTTATTCAAGAAAATAGAAATTCGACATATGAGCATATCTGATCGTCATGCTTACTACTGCCAGATACACATTCCAGATTCTCCTACAGGAGCCACAAGATGGCGCTTTAATATTTCCTCACTACAAAATCAAAATTTTCTGTGACCAATTTGAAACTGAATTGAATGAATTTGTAATTATTAACAAAAATTCAGTTGAGGATCCTGACATTTTATGGGACGCCATCAAAGGCGTTATTAAAAACAAAAACAATGAATTTGCCATCCAACGAGTTAGACTCAACCAATTTTATCCATGGTAATTGACCCAGTCATCTACTTGCTAACAAGCTTCGCAGCAATGATCAATTACTGGATATTGCAACGATTGAATCTGAATCAGGTGAATTACTATACCCAAAGTCAAATTAATCAACTAAAAAATCTCCCGTTGCTATAAAGAATTGTACACCTCTGATTTGTAAATCCACACCAAGCCAGATTGATTCCCATTTAAAAGATCTAAGAACTCCTCTTCTCTCAGTTGAGGAAGCCAGGCTTTCTGGGAGCCCAAATCTCTTTCCATGAACTTAAAAGGGCATTAGATAACATCAATAGAGGCACATCACCTGGTTGGGCTGGTATTCCTGGTACTCTATTAAAAATGTTGGAACCAATTAGGTCCACTGTTGCTTGAAATGATTAACACAGTCGTTTACAAAGATTCATTTGGAAGGGATGTTAGAACAGCACGAATTTCCCTTTTATATATATATATATATATATATATATATATATAAAGGTAAGGACGCCATTTTCATTTGCTAAATATAGATATTAAACTTTTTTCAAAAATTCTGTCGTCTTGTCTTGCTACTTACCCAAATATTATCTGAAGATAACATCTGTTGTGTATTACATATCTCACATGCTTCATCATAAACCAAAACTCCTTGGGCTGTTCTGTCTCTCGATGCAGAAGAAGATTTTGATAGACTAGAATGGTCATATCTTTGTGACTTGGCTCGAATTTCATTAATATGACTAAAATACTAAATGACAATCCCCCAGCCATAGTAATAACAAGCAATACGTGCTTTGTTCTATTCAGTATAACTAGAAGTTGCAGGCAACGTGCCCTCTTCATGACTATCTTGGTGTGTTTGGACCATGATAGTTTGTAGGTGACGTGGACAGCAAGGAACTTAGATCTCGACCCGCTTCACTACAGCCCCGTCGATGTGAATGGAGGCGTGTTCGGCCCTCCTTTCCCGTAGTCCATGATCAGCCTACTATTGTTGTGTCGTCAGCAAACTTAATGATGGTGTTGGAGTCGTGCTTGGCCACCCAGTCGTGGTTGAACAGAGAGTACAAAAGGGGACTAACCACGCACCCCTGAGGGGCCCCCGTGTTGAGGATCAGTGTTGTTGCCTACTCTTATTGTCAAAATGAATATATAACTCCATAATTTCTGGAGTTCAGTGCTTTCCTTGTCTCCCACTACTGGCTATTGTGAAAAAAAATCCATAGTGCGGTTTCAAAATGTATATGGCAAGGTAAGTGATCCCGAATAAAATGATCAATCTTACAAAGAGGGAAAGACATTGGAGGAATATCCGTACCAAACTTTAAATTGTATTTCCAGGCACTAGCATTTCATCCCATCGTAAATTGATGTGATTTCTTCCGGCCCCTGGCTGAGTATGGAGAGAAATACAGTGTATCCTATTGCCCTGGAAGAGGTGCTCTTCACTGATAGACTATATATACACTGCTCAAAAAAATAAAGGGAACACTAAAGTAACGCATCCTTGATCTAAATGAATGAAATATTCTTATTAAATACTTTTTTCTTTACATAGTTGAATTGTGCTGACAACAAAATCACACAAGTTATCAATGGAAATCAAATTTATCAACCCATGGAGGTCTGGATTTGGAGTCACACTCAAAATGAAAGTGGAAAACCACACTACAGGCTGATCCAACTTTGATGTAATGTCCTTAAAACAAGTCAAAATGAGGCTCAGTAGTGTGTGTGGCCTGTATGACCTCCCTACAACGCCTGGGCATGCTCCTGATGAGGTGGCGGATGGTCTCCTGAGGGATCTCCTCCCAGACCTGGACTAAATCATCCGCCAACTCCTGGACAGTCTGGTGCAACGTGGCGTTGGTGGATGGAGCGAGACATGATGTCCCAGATGTGCTCAATTGGATTCAGGTCTGGGGAACGGGCGGGCCAGTCCATAGCATCAATGCCTTCCTCTTGCAGGAACTGCTGACACACTCCAGCCACATGAGGTCTAGCATTGTCTTGCATTAGGAGGAACCCAGGGCCAACCACACCAGCATATGGTCTCACAAGGTAAAAAACAAGGGGCCTGAGCATCTCATCTCGGTACCTAATGGCAGGCTACCTCTGGCGAGCACATGGAGGGCTGTGCGGCTCCCCAAAGAAATGCCACCCCACACCATGACTGACCCACCGCCAAACCGGTCATGCTGGAGGATGTTGCAGGCAGCAGAACGTTCTCCACGGCGTCTCCAGACTGTCACGTCTGTCACATGTGCTCAGTGTGAACCTGCTTTCATCTGTGAAGAGCACAGGGCGCCAGTGGCGAATTTGCCAATCTTGATGTTCTCTGGCAAATGCCAAACGTCCTGCACGGTGTTTGGCTGTAAGCACAACCCCCACCTGTGGACGTCGGGCCCTGCCCTCATACCACCCTCATGGAGTCTGTTTCTGACCGTTTGAGCAGACGCATGCACATTTGTGGCCTGCTGGAGGTCATTTTTCAGGGCTCTGGCAGTGCTCCTCCTGCTCCTCCTTGCACAAAGGCGGAGGTAGCGGTCCTGCTGCTGGGTTGTTGCCCTCCTACGGCCTCCTCCACATCTCCTGATGTACTGGCCTGTCTCCTGGTAGCGCCTCCATGCTCTGGACACTACGCTGACAGACACAGCAAACCTTCTTGCCACAGCTCGCATTGATGTGCCATCCTGGATGAGCTGCACTACCTGAGCCACTTGTGTGGGTTGTATACTCCGTCTCATGCTACCACTAGAGTGAAAGCACTGCCAGCATTCAAAAGTGACCAAAACATCAGCCAGGAAGCATAGGAACTGAGAAGTGGTCTGTGGTTATCACCTGCAGAACCACTCCTTTATTGGGGGTGTCTTGCTAATTGCCTATAATTTCCACCTGTTGTCTATTCCATTTGCACAACAGCATGTGAAATTTATTGTCAATCAGTGTTGCTTCCTAAGTGGACAGATTGATTTCACAGAAGTGTGATTGACTTGGAGTTACATTGTGTTGTTTAAGTGTTTATTTTTTTGAGCAGTGTACAAAGTATGTGGTATGTCCCTTCAAATGAGTGGATTCTGTATTTAAAGCACACCGCCATGCAATCTCCATAGACAAACATTGGCAGTAGAATGGCTCAGTGACTTTCAATGTGGCACTGTCCATAGAGCTGCCCTGGTCAACTGTAAGTGCTATCATTGTGAAGTGGAAACGTCTAGGAGCAACAATGGCTCAGCTGCGAAGTGGTAGGCCACACAAGCTCACAGAACGGAACTGCCGAGTGCTGAAGCGCGTACTCATAAAAATCGTCTGTCCTTGGTTGCAACACTCACTACCGAGTTCCAAAATATTTGTTTGTCGGGAGCTTCATGAAATGGGTTTCCATGGCCGAGTATTTGCGCACAAAAGCCTAAGATCTCCATGCGCACTGCCAAGCGTCGGCTGGAGTGGTGTAAAGCTCACCACCATTGGACTCTGGAGTGATGAATCACGCTTCACCATCTGGCAGTCCGACGGACAAATCTAGGTTTGGTGGATGCCAGGAGAACGCTACCTGCCTGAATGCATAGTGCCAACTGAAAAGCTTGAAATGTTGACTCAAATGCTGCCCACAGTTGTGTCATGTTGGCCGGATGTCCTTTGGGTGGCGGACCATTCTTGATACTAACGGGAAACTGTTGAGGATGAAAAACCCAGCAGTGTGTCAGTTCTTGACACAAACCGGTGCGCCTGGCACCTACTACCGCACTTAAATATTTTGTCTTGTCCATTCACCCTCTGTATGGCACACATACACAATCCATGTCTCAAGGCTTAAAAATCAGTCTTGAACCTGTCTTGAACCTGTGGTATGGTAAGGATTTTTCTGTGGGGGGTGGAAAACATGGTTTCTGGGTGGGGGGCAGGCGGGAGGTGGGTGGTTGGTTGGAGGGAGACATGTTGATTGGGGGAAGGGGTTAGAGGCAATCTTTTTCCCCCCCCTTTTTTTCTCTTTACTTACATTTGTTACTTTTTTGGCTCTGTGATGCGAGCTAACCATTTAAAGTAGATGAGTTTGTATATTGTGCATTAGCCCCCCCCAAAACTAGAAAATACAAAAATGTATAAAGGTTTGGTCACAAAGAAAAAGGTCAATACAGTACAACCGACAATAGTTATTTTATAACAGACTACTTAGCACTGCTCTGGTCACTGTTATAACAGGCTCTGCTGTGTTACTATGTTATAACACAGTTACATGACCCTGCTTAGTTGTCTATCAATCCTTGGCTTCCATCAACGGTGTTGCTCTCACTTTTATTCAAGTGTTTTTGTCTGAATGGCTTTGTGCATTTGTCCTGATTGCTGTAGGTCCCCAGGAGGACACCAGGAAAGTTAAACACAAGAGGAGGAAGAGTAAAGACAGAAAGTCTGAAAGAAAGAGGTACGTCACATTCGTTTCTCTCCGGTATGTATGAGAAATAATTATGCATGGTGGTAGTGTTATGTTTAATCACTGTGGATGGCACAATCTCCCGTAGGTCTTATTCATCGAGTGACGAAGAGGAGAGCAAGAAGAGAAAGAAACACAAAAGCCACAAGAAAAAAGGCAAAAAGGAAAAGAAAGAAAAGAAGGAACGTCACAAGAAGAAGCAGAAGAAGAAAGGTGAACCTTCCTCGTCTGACAGCTCCAGCGGGTCCTCTGACACTGATTGAGAAGATGGAACGTTCAGGGACAGATTTACTGAAGTGTTTGCTACTCGTCATTTTACGGAGGAATCGATCGAGCTAAAGACATTCGATTGTATTTCGATTCACTTTACCTTTAAGATATTATTCCTTTTTCTTCAACTTTGATTTTCTTTTCTTTGATGTTTTATGTCCTGTGGAAAGTAATAGGTGCAGACACTGAGTATATCTGGCCCTCCTGTGTCACAGAATCAAGGACCATCTGTAAGGCTGGTCAGTATAGCCTCTGCTACAAATGAAACAATGGACCCAGATTTACTGTCACTGGTTTGACTTTGGTGAACACTGAAATGTTTGGATGGAATTTGTTTTTAAAAGGCATTATGTAGATTGATAGCGTCTAGATTTGACCATTTATTAGTGAACCATCTGAACTTTTTATTTTCCAAGTGTTGATCTTTCAAGTTACCAGAATGGGATAGGCAGATGTAGTAAGCAAGACATTTCTGTATTTTCCATTTTTAGGAAGGTATTAAGGTGGTAATGCTTCCAGATTTGATGTCATTCATTTAGTAGAAAACTGTAATAAAACAATCCTATTACATTTCTGTGTCTGAGCTCTTTGAAGTGAAAGTGATTATTATATTCAATATACGATGGGAAAATATATTTTGCTGTTTGAGAAATGCAGAGACATTGAGGAATTGACTTCTTTTCAATCTTCTGATATTTATGAAATGGCTTTTGGAGGCAAGACGTGCAGAAGTGTGTCTCCATCCTACACACAGTACCCCTGGTGTTTTGCGGGTACTATTTAATGAAACTGCCAGTTGAGGACTTGTGAGGCATCTGTTTCTCAAACTAGACACTAATGTACTTGTCCTCTTGCTCAGTTGTGCACAGGGGCCTCCCACTCCTCTTTCTATTCTGGTTAGAGCCAGTTTGCGTTGTTCTGTGAAGGGAGTAGTACACAGCTTTGTACGGGGTCTTCAGTTTCTTGGCGATTTCTCAGTAATTTCTTGCATGGAATATCCTTAATTTCTAAGAACAAGAATAGAGTGATGAGTTTCAGAAGAAAGGTCTTTGTTTCTGGCCATGTTGTGCCTGTAATTGAACCCACAAATGCTGATGCTTCAGATACTCAAGGCCAGTTTTATTGCTTCTTTAATCAGAATAAGTTTTCATCTGTACCAACAATTGCAAAGGGGTTTAGCCTTTTAAAATTATAAACTTGGATTAGCTAACACAACGTGCCATTGGAACACAGGAGTGATGGTTGCTGACGCCTATGTAGATATTCCATTAAAAAACAGCCATTTCCAGCTGCAATAGTAATTTACCACATTAACAATGTCTACACAATTTCTTTGCTTTTCTTTCAAAAACAAGGGCATTTCTAAGTGACCCCAAACTTTTGAACGGTAGTGTGTGTGTGTATATACAGTGCCTTGCGAAAGTATTCGGCCCCCTTGAACTTTGCGACCTTTTGCCACATTTCAGGCTTCAAACATAAAGATATAAAACTGTATTTTTTTGTGAAGAATCAACAAGTGGGACACAATCATGAAGTGGAATGACATTTATTGGATATTTCAAACTTTTTTAACAAATCAAAAACTGAAAAATTGGGTGTGCAAAAAAATTGGGTGTGCAAAAAAAGTATTTAGTCAGCCACCAATTGTGCAAGTTCTCCCACTTAAAAAGATGAGAGAGGCCTGTAATTTTCATCATAGGTACACTTCAACTATGACAGACACAATTAGGGAAAAAATCCAGAAAATCACATTGTAGGATTTTAAATTAATTTATTTGCAAATTATGGTGGAAAATAAGTATTTGGTCACCTACAAACAAGCAAGATTTCTGGCTCTCACAGACCTGTATCTTCTTATTTAAGAGGCTCCTCTGTCCTCCACTCGTTACCCGTATTAATGGCACCTGTTTGAACTTGTTATCAGTATAAAAGACACCTGTCCACAACCTCAAACAGTCACACTCCAAACTCCACTATGGCCAAGACCAAAGAGCTGTCAAAGAACACCGGAAACAAAATTGTAGACCTGCACCAGGCTGGGAAGACTGAATCTGCAATAGGTAAGCAGCTTGGTTTGAAGAAATCAACTGTGGGAGCAATTATTAGGAAATGGAAGACATACAAGACCACTGATAATCTCCCTCGATCTGGGGCTCCACGCAAGATCTCACCCCGCGGGGTCAAAATGATCACAAGAACGGTGAGCAAAAATCCCAGAACCACACGGGGGGACCTAGTGAATGACCTGCAGAGAGCTGGGACCAAAGTAACAAAGCCTACCATCAGTAACACACTGCGCCGCCAGGGACTCAAACCCTGCAGTGCCAGACGTGTCCCCCTGCTTAAGCCAGTACATGTCTAGGCCCGTCTGAAGTTTGCTAGAGAGCATTTGGATGATCCAGAAGAAGATTGGGAGAATGCCATATGGTCAGATGAAACCAAAATAGAACTTTTTGGTAAAAACTCAACTCGTCATGTTTGGAGGACAAAGAATGCTGAGTTGCATCCAAAGAACACCATACCTACTGTGAAGCATGGGGGTGGAAACATATGCTTTGGGGCTGTTTTTATGCAAAGGGACCAGGACGACTGGTCCGTGTAAAGGAAAGAATGAATGGGGCCATGTATCGTGAGATTTTGAGTGAAAACCTCCTTCCATCAGCAAGGGCATTGAAGATGAAACGTGGCTGGGTCTTTCAGCATGACAATGATCCCAAACACACCGCCCGGGCAACGAAGGAGTGGCTTCGTAAGAAGCATTTCAAGGTCCTAGCCAGTCTCCAGATCTCAACCCCATAGAAAATCTTTGGAGGGAGTTGAAAGTCCGTGTTGCCCAGCAACAGCCCCAAAACATCACTGCTCTAGAGGAGATCTGAATGGGCCAAAATACCAGCAACAGTGTGTGAAAACCTTGTGAAGACTTACAGAAAACGTTTGATCTCTGTCATTGCCAACAAAGGGTATATAACAAAGTATTGAGAAACTTTTGTTATTGACCAAATACTTATTTTCCACCATAATTTGCAAATAAATTCATTAAAAATCCTACAATGTAATTTTCTAGATTTTTTTTTCTCAATTTGTCTGTCATAGTTGAAAACACAGCGTGGGAATTGTAGTTCGCATGGCGCCATCAGTGGGCGAATGTAAGCACTGAAAACCCTACATACGGAGAAGGGGTTCTGAGAGTTAAACCCTAACCTTAAAGAGGAACTGCACCCGATAACTTGGCCTAGTTTTTTGGGTTGCTCTTCAAGAAATGCTAGCGGCCATGACAGAAGCCAAACCTGAGTTGGCTTGGGGGAGGAGTTCCCTGATCCTGGTGCAGAATACACAGGGTTTTCCCCTCCCCATATTGACTGATACCATTCAATTCAATAATACAAAAAGATGATACAATAAACGTTTAATGCCGAATGGCAGGTCTCTCTCCATTTAGAGACATCAGCATCAAGCCGTCTGTCAGTCTGGACTTCATCACATCATCTTGCAAGTCTCCATGTTCTGGCTCCATGCATGTTTCTGTGAACACAGTCACAGTTCTAATACCATTGGCAATTAGATTAGATCATATCTGACACAAACAGGTACTTTGTTGAGGTTTGAAAAAGTCACACTAAACCTATATAATTCTGTTCTCCCCATCGACGGCCGTTGGTGAGCAAGCAAGAGGTGAGGCTGGAGGTAAGGTCTTTGCCAGAGCCCCATTGATGGGTATAGCAGCATAAATCAGCTCCTGGCCCCTCGTCAAAGATACTCGTCGGTCACACACAAAAACACACACAGAGCACTGATCATATTATCAATTGTGGTTATGAATAGCCTGGTGGAACCAACCTGATCGCCTTTCTATTTCACTTCAGATATCATCAACTGTGAAGTGAAATAGAAATGGTGAACACAGCGATCAGGCTGGTTCCACCAGGCTAGGTTATAACCATGACGTTATTTGCATCTAAGTGGAAATTAATCAACAAATAAGGTCAGTTTACATAAATTATGTTTCAAATGTGTCAAAGTAATGACGTTACTTTCTGTATTTAAAAAAAATGATGAGCCTGCAAAAGCTGTTGCTGCTGACGGATGAAGGTTGCTGGCTGGACACTTGCCAACATGTGGATGACTGTTCCATTCATGGGAATGCTCACAGTGAGCATTGATGCGGATGAGGGCCCCTTCACTGAATGTTAGGCTGCAGACCGAACATCTCTCGAACAACTGCAGCAGGCAATCTTATGAGATGGTGTTGACCGGAAGGGCCTTTGAAAGGGGGATTTTCACATAACGCGCATTACCTGTTGTTGATGAAGCCGTCTGTGTCATCAAGGCAACAACTCGGGTCATTATCAGAGGCCTCATGATGACGTGTCCATTTCTTAGGAGTCGAGGGAGACTGGCAACAACAGAGGAGGTGTCACAAGGGTACTTGTGTCGCATGACACTTTTCTTCTTGAGGTCTTGCCTGACAAGTTGTGAAAATAGCAGGTAAATAGTGAATGAAATGATTTTTGGAGGTGGCTAAACCATTGCAATCACATTGCTGGACATGTTATGATACCCACCTTTGCTCCTTCTGGTAGGTCCCGGCATCCATTCATGACCAAGGGGATCAGTCTGGCACCCAACGGTATACTTTGTTAAACAGAAAAACAGGGTCAACGATTGTCATCTTTCAATTATAAACATTGTTTGAGAAATAACGTATCTAATTTAATTTGGAATCATATTATATGCTTTACAGATGTAAACTGACTGGCTCCAGATTGGATTAGATTGAGGCCTGTGACGCCGTTACTCGCAAATTGGTATCTCCCTAGCGAGTGGGTATCTCCCTAGCGAGTGGGTATCTCCCTAGCGAAGTTGGTAGCTCTGCTAGGGACGATAATGATCTCACTACCGGTAAGATCACCACCACTGGGGACCAACATATTGGGGTTTTCAGTCTCAAACGGCCGTGATCCTTTGAACGCATTGGTTGGTGACGATGAAACAAAGGAGCCCCATTCAATGAAGGGAAGCGGAGGGGCGATTTGCATGCGGAACTTGGTTGGTGACGATGAAACAAAGGAGCCCCATTCAATGAAGGGAAGCGGAGGGGCGATTTGCATGCGGAACTTGGTTGGTGACGATGAAACAAAGGAGCCCCATTCAATGAAGGGAAGCGGAGGGGCGATTTGCATGCGGAACTTGGTTGGTGACGATGAAACAAAGGAGCCCCATTCAATGAAGGGAAGCGGAGGGGCGATTTGCATGCGGAACTTGGTTGGTGACGATGAAACAAAGGAGCCCCATTCAATGAAGGGAAGCGGAGGGGCGATTTGCATGCGGAACTTGGTTGGTGACGATGAAACAAAGGAGCCCCATTCAATGAAGGGAAGCGGAGGGGCGATTTGCATGCGGAACTTGGTTGGTGACGATGAAACAAAGGAGCCCCATTCAATGAAGGGAAGCGGAGGGGCGATTTGCATGCGGAACTTGGTTGGTGACGATGAAACAAAGGAGCCCCATTCAATGAAGGGAAGCGGAGGGGCGATTTGCATGCGGAACTTGGTTGGTGATGATGAAACAAAGGAGCCCCATTCAATGAAGGGAAGCGGAGGGGCGATTTGCATGCGGAACTTGGTTGGTGATGATGAAACAAAGGAGCCCCATTCAATGAAGGGAAGCGGAGGGGCGATTTGCATGCGGAACTTGGTTGGTGATGATGAAACAAAGGAGCCCCATTCAATGAAGGGAAGCGGAGGGGCGATTTGCATGCGGAACTTGGTTGGTGATGATGAAACAAAGGAGCCCCATTCAATGAAGGGAAGCGGAGGGGCGATTTGCATGCGGAACTTGGTTGGTGATGATGAAACAAAGGAGCCCCATTCAATGAAGGGAAGCGGAGGGGCGATTTGCATGCGGAACTTGGTTGGTGATGATGAAACAAAGGAGCCCCATTCAATGAAGGGAAGCGGAGGGGTGATTTGCATGCGGAACTTGACAAAAGGGGGCATGATTTCAAATCAAATCAAATGTTATTTGTCAAATGTGCCCGAATACAACTTTTCCATGAAATGTAAATAATCCTGTGGCCATTTGGTTATCAGTCTTATGGCTTGGGGGTAGACGCTATTAAGGAGCCTTTTGGTTCCACCGCTTGCCGTGCGGTAGCATAGAAAACAGTCTGTGACGGGAGTCTGAATTTCTTTTGGTCTTTCCTCTGACACCGCCTAGTATATAGGTCCTGGATGGCAGGAAGCTTGGCCCCAGTGATATACTGGGCTGTACGCACGACCCTCTGCAGTGCCTTATGGTCAGATGCCAAGCAGTTACCATACAAGGCAGTGATGCAACCGGTCAGG
The DNA here is from genome assembly GCF_034236695.1 of Oncorhynchus nerka. NCBI lineage: Eukaryota > Metazoa > Chordata > Actinopteri > Salmoniformes > Salmonidae > Oncorhynchus > Oncorhynchus nerka. The sequence goes on from NC_088399.1 coordinate 48,194,941, forward strand.
ATGCTCTAGATGGTGCAGCTGTATAACTATTTGAGGATCTGGGTACCCATGACAAATCTTTTCAGTCTCCTGGGGGGGAAAATGTGTTGTTCTGCCCTCTTCACAACTGTCTTGGTGTGTTTGGACCATGATAGTTTGTTGGTGATGTGGACACCAAGGAACTTGAAACTATCAACCCGCTCCACTACAGCCATGTCGATGTTAATGGGGGCCTGTTCGGCTCACCTTTTCCTGTAGACCACGATTAGCTCCTTTGTCTTGCTAATATTGAGGGAGAGGTTGTTGACCTGGCACCACACTGCCAGGTCTCTGACCTCCTGCGGGGCCAGATGGATTACCAGGACGTGTACTCAAAGCATGCTCGTACCGTACCACCTGGCAAGTGTCTTCACTGACATTTTCAACTTCTCCCTGACCGAGTCTGTAATATCTACATGTTTCAAGCAGACCACAATAGTCCCTGTGCCCAAGGAAGAGGAGGTAACCTGCCTAAATGATTTACCGCCCCGTAGCACTCACGTCGGTAGCCATGAATTGCTTTGAAAGGCTCCCGGATACCATAGACCCACTCCAATTCGCATACTGTCCCAACAGATCCACAGATCCACAACAGATCCACAATCTCAATCACACTCCACATTGCCCTTTCCCACCTGGACAAAAGGAACAGCTATGTGAGAATGTGGTTCATTGACTACAGCTCAGCGTTCAACACCATAGTACCCTCAAAGCTCATCACTAAGCTAAGGAACCTGGGACTAAACACCTCCCTCTGCAACTGGATCCTGGACTTCCTGATGGGCCGCCCCCAGGTGGTGAGGGTAGGTAGCAACACATCTGCCACGCTGATCCTCAACACTGGAGCTCCCAAAAGGTGCGTGCTCAGTCCCCTCCTGTACTCCCTGTTCACCCACGACTGCATGGCCAGACACCATCATTAAGTTTGCAGACGACACAACAGTGGTAGGCCTGATCACCGACAACGACGAGACAGCCTATAGGGAGGAGGTCAGAGACCTGGCCGGGTGGTGCCAGAATAACAACCTTTCCCTCAACGTAACCAAGACTAAGGAGATGATTGTGGACTACAGGAAAAGGAGTACCCCAGCCATAGACTGTTCTCTCTACTACCACATGGCAAGCGGTACCAGAGTGCCAAGTCTAACCCGGACTATTTGCATTGTGTTCACCCCCCAGCCCCTCTTTTACGCTGCTGCTACTCTCTGTTTATCACATATGCATAATCACTTTAACTATACATTCATGTACATACTACCTCAATTGGGCCGACCAACCAGTGCTCCCGCACATTGGCTAACCGGGCTATCTGCATTGTGTCCCACACCACCCGCTCTTTTTATGCTACTGCTACTCTCTGTTCATGATATATGCATTGTCACTTTAACGATACCTACATGTACATACTACCTCAATAAGCCTGACTAACAGGTGTCTGTATATGGCCTTGCTACTCTTATTTTCAAATGTCGTTTTACTGTTGTTTTATTTATTTTCTTACCTACACACACACACACACACCTTTTTTTCACACTATTGGTTAGAGCCTGTAAGTGAGCATTTCACTGTAAGGTCTACTACACCTGTTGTATTCGGCACACGTGACATTTAAACTTTGATTTGATTCCTCTGCTCTGTGTGTCTTGTGTAGTTTCCACCCGGGCCAGTGTGAGTGGATCTACAACCCAGATGATGCTATCTGCTGCGTGGCTCAGAGAAATCCACCGGGAAGATCTTCGCCTACGACGGACGGGGAAGCAACGAGAAGCTCCATACCTTCGACAAGATACACTCCTCTCCGCTGTCCCAGGTCCGCCTCAACACCAGATACAGGGTCATCATTTCTGCAGAAAAGGCTGGAATGCTGGAGTATTGGACCGGCCTACCCAGCGAGGTCAAATTCCCCTGGCACGTGGACTGGGAGTATAAGACTGGCACAGACTTGTATGAGTTTGCCAAAAACAAAACCTAACCAACCAGCCTGGTCTTCTCCCACGACGGTAAGATGTCTACTATCGCCACCGACAGGAAAGTCAGAATCTTCCCGCTTCCTGACGGGGAAACCGATGAGGGTGTTTGATGGGTCGTTATCGGTAAGTTCCTAACTTTCACAATCGGGTCTTTACTTTATTTCACATTGCTATTAATAAACTGTGCTATATCTTATAATCAAGAGATTTGTCATTTTAAGTCACAAGATACTGACAAATTGGTAGCCAATTCACTGTTTCCCACATTTCCCAGTGCATTTATCTGAACTGTGGTCATTTCTCTGACCTGGTCCTTTTAGATGGCCAGAGCTGCAGCAGATGAAGCAGCAGCTACCAGACATGGAGTTTGGTCAGCGGATGGCGGTAGAGAGGGAACTGGAGAAGGTGGACGAGATTAGGCTCACCAGCATCATCTTTGACGAGACGGGTCACTTCGTCCTCTACGGAACCATGCTGGGCATCAAGGTCATCAATATGGAGACCAACAGGTAGCGTTTGAATGGTCAAAATGCACTTCACAGTAATACCCTCTAAACACAGTGGTTGTCAGCCTTGGAGAGCTACAGAGTGAGCAGGCTTTTGTACCAGCCCTGCACTAAAAACCCTAAGTCGATTTATCAAGCTCTTGATGATAAATTGATTAGTTGAATCAGTTGTTTTTAAGGCTGGACTGAATCAAAATGTATTTGTCACCTGTGTGTGGTCAGGTGTGTGCGTATCCTGGGGAAGTTAGAGGACAGCCGTGTGGTGAAGCTCAGCCTGTTCCAGGGGGTTGCGTGCAACACAGCTCCCACCATCGAGATGAAGGCATCAGACAACCCGGCCCTGCAGAGCACAATGCCAGACCCCACAATCTTCTGCACTGCCTTCAAGAAGAACCGCTTCTACATGGTGAAAATTCTGTCAACTTTTTTTGTCCTGGAAGGGCAATTGTAGCCCCTGTAAAAGAGAAACGGTATATTACTGTTGCTCTCTTGTAGTTACATTCTTTGATATATTTTGATCCGCATTCTATAATTTGTCACTACAACTTCCTTTCTCTTGGTAGTTCTCCAAGAGGAGAGCCAGAGGACACTAAGTGTGCAGAGTCAGAAACGTGTTCAACGAGAAGCCGTCTGAGGTGGTGATGGCTGCTACCCAGGCTGAGGGCCCCAATTTGCAATGCCAAAGGCTCTGTCTGTTAACTCTCCTCAGAACCTACAGTGTTGCATTTGATTGTCTCACCAGTCGGTGTGCTATTATTACATTCCTTTTTTTAAAGTAAAAGTCTTGGATTATTCAAGAATGCATCTTGCGGTCTCTCATTCCATGTGTCCTCTTTTCTTGGACGTGTGAAATGAATAAAGCAGGGTCTTATTTGGGACCATTCAGGGGAACATTACAGAACGTTCAGATAGAAATATCTAACATGATTCTATCTGCAACTTCTCTGGATGGGTCAGACCATATTCAGACATTCATCAGTTTGTTTTTATTTAATAGCGTCACATTATGAATCATTTACAAAAAACATCAAGTCCGAGTAACAAATGTGCGGCTGTGCACTGTGCTTCTAAACGTTTCAAAATCACATCAGAAATGGAAGATTTCGCAAATCAAGAGATCCGTTAAGAGTAGAGGGAAAGGTTTCTTCACATGTGCATTTTTGCTTTTTTTTTTACACATAGAAGTAGTAAACACTATAGCAATAAGGAAAGTTAATTCTAACCAAAGGATGGTTCCGCGATACAACAAGAGGCATTGAAAGAGCGTTACTACAGGTGGGTAATGTAGTATGTTACTAAAAATGCAGACTGTGCTAAAACAGAAAATCGAACAAATGTTATTACAGAACTCAACCTGGAGTCCTATAGTCGACAGCAGATATTATTTTTCATTTGGTTTCAAACGAAGCCAGGGTCACATTCAGTAGGGCACAAAATTATGGTACATTCAGATAAATATTGTGTGAAAATCATCCTGTCAATTAATGAAGGAATCATGTCAGCGCTAAACATTTATCTGCAACGTTGCACCGTCCTGAACACAACCCACATGCACCAATGCATTCTTCACAACAACAAAAAACACTCCACAAAACAAGAGGCAAAAATTTAGCTCAGATGTTTCACCAGAGATACAATATCTCGGTTGTTTCAATCAACTCAAAATGGATTGATACAGATTTCAGTAAACTGCATTATTTAACGTAACAGACACTTCTCAACCAAAGTAAATAATAGCTGAATCCAAACCTTCACCGCTTGTGTTATTTTCAGACCGTATGCTGCATTACATAAAATCATCAGTCAAGTGCATTGGTACCGAAGATCGGGTAAGCATCAGGTAAGAAGTTTAGGTAGGTATTTGGTGAAACTGGTCTCTAGGGTATCAATGGGTTATGGGGTAGTTCTAGGGTAAGAGGATAAGGGGTGAGACTGGGTAACAGAAGTTAGTCATCAGGGGAGGTTTAGGCCACGTCCAGTACGCCTGCAGCCACCAGTTGTCGGGACAGCCAGTCCAGGCCCTCGTAGAGCCCTGTGCCGCTGCGGGCGTCACAGCCTTGGATGTGCCAGCTCCTCCCACAGCACAGCTTGTGGAGGCTCAGAAGCTCCGTCATCTCCTCCACTGACTCAGCCCCGGGGACATCCTGCAGATGAGGATAGAGGAATCAATGACTTAATCATCTTTGTGTGTGTGTGTGTGTGTGTGTACTTGTTTCTTGGACCAGAGGGCTGCGTGTGTACCTGTTTGTTGGCGAAGATGAGCAGCAGGGCGTCTCTCAGCTCTTTCTCGGTCAGCAGTTTCGCCAGCTCACTGTGGGCCTCCATCAGCCTGTCTCTGTGACAGCTGTCAATCACAAACACCACCGCTGGAGAGAGAAACTGAGAAAGTCAGGGCCCTATTCATTCATAACCTGTTTCCAGGTTTCCTGGATGAGTAAAAAAACAATTTACTGAAAAGGTTTTGTATAACATACTGGATTTTCAAATTCTCTCTCTTCAAAAGCAGTACATTTGTCATATTTATTGATACAGTAAGGGAAGCAGGTAATATGAAAGAAAGAGGATAGACAGATACACTATTTATATAAAGTATGTGGACACCCTTTCAAATTAGTGGATTGGGCTATTTCAGCCACACCAGTTGCTGATAAGTGTATAAAATCGAGCACACAGCCATGCAATCTCCATAGACAAACAATGGCAGTAGAATGCCCCGTACTGATAAGCTCAGTGACTTTCAATGTGGCACCGTCATAGGATGCCACCTTTCCAACAAGTCAGTCATCGTCAGACAAGAACTGTTCGTCGGTAGCTTCATGAAATGAGTTTCCATGGCCGAGCAGCCACAAGCCGAAGAGCACCATCCGCAATACCAAGCGTCGGCTGGAGTGGTGTAAAGCTCGCCGCCATTGAACTCTGGAGCAGTGGAAATGCGTTCTCTAGAGTTATCAATCACGCTTCACTATCTGGCAGTCCGACAGACGAATCTGGTTTTGCGAATGCCACCTGTCCCAATGTACAGTGCCAACTGTAAAGTTTGGAGGAGGAGGGTCTGGGGCTGTGTTTCATGGTTCGGGCCCCTTAGTTCCAGTGAAGGGAAATCATAACGCTACAGCATACAATGACATTCTAGACGATTCTGTGCTTCCAACTTTGTGGCAACAGTTTCAGCATGACAATGCCCCCATGCACAAAGCGAGGTCCATACAGAAATGGTTTGTCGAGATTGGTGTGGAAGAACTTGACTGGCCTGCACCTTAACCCCATCGAACACCTTTGGGATGAATTGGAAAGCTGACTGCGAGCCAGGCCTAATCACCCAACATCAGAGCCGACCTCTAAATGCTCTTGTGGCTGAATGGAAGTCCCCGCAGCAATGTTCCAACATCCAGAAGAGTGGAGGCTGTTATAGCTGCAAAAGGGGGACAAACTCCATATTAATGCTCAACAAGCAGGTGTCCACATACTTTTGACATTGTAGTGTACCTTGTGTGTTCAGGTAATAGTGCTTCCAGAGAGGTCGTAGCTTATGTTTCCCACCAACATCCCAGATGGTGAACTTGAGATTCTTATACTCCACTGTCTCCACATTAAAACCTAGAGATGACAAGAAGGAATGGCTAATGTCAATAGAATTCAGGTAAATGTCATGTAAAAATGCATAATTTGACACATGCCTACATGACAACGACTGTTGTGGGTTTACCTATGGTAGGGATGGGCTGCATAAACTCGTCCTGTTTCAGCTTGAAGAGGATGGTGGTTTTCCCGGCACTATCCAGTCCCAGGGTCACCACCCGGATCTCCATCTTTGGACCAATGTGGACCCGGTTGTCCTGGAACAGAGAAAAACCATGTCGTCTAAAGGAGGTAACTAATTATCTTTCAATGGAGAGTGTGCCAAGTCTTGAATTCCTACAGAGTAGAGCAGAGTGCTGTACCTTGGTGAAGGTGACGGGGATACCAGCGTCTAGCTGGATGTGGTCGGCCAGCTCAGTGAACTGCTGCTGCTGTTTCTGCAGAGTCTCCAACAGTCTGTTGATCTCCTGCTTGGCCAGAACCACCCTGCAGTCATCCTACCGAGAGAGACGGGAAAGACATCAGTCATGATTACTGGGATGTTTTGTGATACTTGCAGGCAAGAATGCTTGATCTTGCTGTGACAATTCTGACATTTTATATGGCAATATGCAATGATTTTGTCCAATTTTTCACAAATGCGCTGACAAGGGAAAGTGGCTTGACGTGTGACTTGATTGAACCATATTATGTGGTAAATGTGCAGTGATTGGTTGAGAATGCGAGCCCTCTTTTTGTGCTGCGGGGGATGAGTCAGTTATGTCCAATAATATTGCGATGAATTGACTGTTTTATGCTGAAATAGTGCAGTGATTAGTGAAACTGGCAAGCCCTCTGATAATATTGTTGATTTTGGGCATTGTTGATTTTGAAGAAGAAAACAAAAACATTTGCTATCGTAGAATCCAGGAGGGACTGTCCAATTGAACACGCACACAGAAGATCCCAGGAAGAACATAGCGGTGCAAAGCTGCTTATTGAAAACGACGGCACCTTCCGGTGCAAGCAAAGACTGCGTTCCTACGGTGTGCTCTAGATGCTATCCCCCATTGGTGCCCCCTTTTTGGCTCCTACCTGCTGCAGAGTTCTCTCACAGTGCAGGCAGGCAGTGGAGACCTGGGAAAGCAGGATGGCCATGTCCTCCTGCTGCTGCCGGAGCCAGATGAGTCTCTCTCTGACGTGGGCGTCCACTACGCTGAGCGCCATCTCCTCCTGTCTGCACAGTGTCTCGTGGAGGTCGGCGAAGTAGGCCCGTACGCAGGACCGGGCGCTCTCTGCCGTGCCTGGGACCTGGGGAACACCCACAGACGACTGAGTCCATCAGGAATACACACAGCATGAGGAAAGATACACTAGGATTAAACGTCAGCTATTTCACAACTTTTTTTTAAGGAAACAACGTTTGAGGACTTTTCAAATGTAGCCATTGTAAATTGGTAAACACAGTAACAGCTTTACATTGATTATACCTCAATTGCCTAGCTATCCTCTTTGACAACTAAAAGTTATTCTGTTGTATAGAATGCAAAAAAATCATCCACTGCCAGCTGTTCTTACATGTTCAGTGTGTGCCATGCCGATGCCGTCATCCACGGTCTGTTCCCCTCCCTCGATCTGCTGTACGATCCCAACCAGCTTCCTGGAATACTCCGACACCTCCTCTGTGAACGTCCGGATACAGTGGGCCATGTCCAGGATGGATGCACGGATCTGATTGGCTTCTGCCTCCAGAACCACATGCTACAGGAAGGAAGCAATCAGTAAGGAGAAATTAATCAAATCATAGCAGTTGAACAGCCTCAACCTTCCTGCCTCAACACCATAGTACCCGCCAAGCTCTTCACTAAGCTCAGGGCCCTGGGTCTGAACCCCTTCCTGTGCAACTGGGTCCTAGACTTACTGACGGGCCGACCCCATGTGGTGAAGGTAGGCAATAGCACCTCCGCCACGCTGATCCTCAACACGGGAGCCCCACAGGGGTACGTGCTCAGCCCACTCCTTTACTCCCTGTTCACCCATGATTACGCACCAGTGTTTCCATTAGCTGGCAAATGCCGGCAAAAAAAAGAAAAGCGGATAAATAAAAAAAAACTGTCGCCGGCCAAATTGTCCCGGAGAAGAAACTAAACTACTCCACTACAGAGTTGTGAGTCTCGCTCTTCCCTTTCATCCTTGAGCTGTTTCTACAACTCGGAGTCCACCTGTGGTAAATTCAATTGATTGCATGTGATTTGGAAAGGCACACACCTGTCTATATAAGGTTCCACAGGTGACAGTGCATGTAAGAGCAAAAACCAAGCAATGAGGTCGAAGGAATTGTCAAAGAGCTCCGAAACATGATTGTGTCTAGGCACAGATTTTTATTTTACCTTTATTTAACTAGGCAAGTCAGTTAAGAACAAATTCTTATTTTCAATGACTGCCTAGGAACTGGCTGTTCAGGGGCAGAATGACAGATTTGTACCTTGTCAGCTCTGGGATTTGAACTTGCAACCTTCCGGTTACTAGTCCAATGCTCTAACCACTAGGCTACCCTGCCGCCCCAAGATCTGGGAGTAAGGGTACCAAAACATTTCTGCAGCATTGAAGGTCCCCAAGAACACAATGGCCTCCAACATTCTTAAATGGAAGAAGTTTGGAACCACCAAGACTCTTCCTAGAGCTGGCCGTCCGGCCAAACTGAGCAATCGGTGGAGAAGAGCCTTGGTCAGGGAGGTGACCAAGAACCCGATGGTCACTCTGACAGAGCTCCAGAGTTCCTCTGTGGAGATGGAGGAACCTTCCAGAAGGACAAACATCTCTGCAGCACTCCACCAATCAGGCCTTTATGGTAGAGTGGCCAGACAGAAGCCACTCCTCAGTAAAAGGCACATGACAGCCTGTTTGGAGTTTGCCAAAAGGCACCTAAAGGACTCTCAGACCATGAGAAACAAGATGATTCTCTGGTCTGATGAAACCAGGATTGAACACTTAGGCCTGAATGCCAAGCGTCACATCTGGAGGAAACCTGACACCATCCCTACGGTGAAGCATGGTGGTAGTAGGGAGGGACACTAGTCAGGATCGAGGGAAAGACGAACAGAGCCAAGTACAGACAGATCCTTGATGAGAATCTGCTCCAGAACGCTCAGGACCAGACTGGAGCGAAGGTTCACCTTCCAACAGGACAACGACCATAAGCACACAGCCAAGGCAATGCAGGAGTGGCTTCGGAACAAGTCTCTGAATGTCCTCAAGTGGCCCAGCCAGAGCCCGGACTTGAATCCGATCGAACAACTTGCCACCCCCATCTAGCCAGCTAACTAGCTGGGTGAGAGTACTTGACGTCATTCACTGAGGGTCAGTGCTACCTGGGAACCTTGGGACATCCCTAGGCAAAACACTGACCTTAACCCCTCCCATAACCCTGAACCTTGCCATTTTAAAATGTCAACTTCAATGGAATGGCGACGTCCCAAGGATCCCAGCTAGCAAGGACCGTTTACTGATGCAACGCGTAGGGCGAGTGCCAGCACCACATTTTGTGATTGATGTTTTTCTTTTCAAATGACAACAAAATACCAATACATTGAAAATGTGTCCAATGCGGTGTTCCAGCTGGCTAGCATGAGGCAGCTCAGTCTTCAGAGTCTAGGCATTTTGTTTGCTGGAATCATTGCAGTTTATCCTCCCATTCGCTAGAGTAACAGTTTTTCTATAAAAAATATAAAAAAGTATTTCTGGTGCTCTTAAATTGTATTTGGTGCTTACATTAATATTCTTTGTAGGGCTGTTTTTAGCACAATCAATACAAAAAAAGGTTTTATTGGTCATCTGTGAATATTGCCACTCTAAAATCGGAATTGTATCGGATCAAAAAATTCCATATCGGTCGGGTTCTAATAAAAACATATTGTTGTCTCTAGTGGGTCTCGTTGCAAGGAATTCTCCAAGCGGACTCATCCTCCTGCCGTACCTTGTGTCCCTGGTGCTTGCCGTACTCTTTGCACACGCAGCACATGAGCGGCCCAGGCTGGCAGATCTCCTCCTGACAGACAAACTCGATAGCGTGGACCTGATGCTGCGGGCACAGAGTCTTCTCGTGGGGCTTGTCTGCCAGGGGTACCCGCCGGTGCTTGGCCAGGGTGCGGGTGGAGTGGGTGAGCTGGGAGCAGTTGGCACACAAGTGGGTGGCACACACCGTGCAGTACATAGATGCCGTGTGGCTCTCGTCCTCGTCACAGCGGATTACACTCTGGAAGGAAAGGGAAGAACATAGGATAGTGTTACTTCCTTAATGACAACGCATGAAATGTATGTTTGGCTGGATGATGAAATGTGAATAAATAAATAAATAAAACAGGCAGATCAAAGCAAAGTCCCATGTTGCCTTCACCTATCCTCTGTGTTTTCAGATAGTTGCAGATGACAGATGGGAGGAACCCAGGGCAGGGGTAACAACTGCCTACCTCTCCCATGCCTTTGAGGGACTCCTCGGCCACGCCCAACTGGCTGGACGCTCCATTCTGCAGCCTCTCCAGAAGTTCCAGCAGAGCAAAGTTCTTCTTCAAACCCCACACACCAGAGTCACCTGGGAGAGAGAGATGGATGTCACATCACCGTCACACAGACCAGAGTATGTGAGCCATTGGAAATCCCACTCATCGCTCGTGGAGCGGTCTTTGCGCACCGCTCCGTGGTTCAACGCCCATTCCCCTGCTCTGCAAAAAAAAAAAAAAAGTGATCAGCGCTCACAATTTTTTTCCTTTAAAATGTAGCTCAGACTAAGACTCCCCTTTTTGTTTAACAATAGCCTATATAGAAACCAAAACGTGCCGCATGGGCTGATTAGTTGTCTTGCTATCAATTACACAGGCTGTGTGACCTATTTCTTTGTTGACTCATAACATCTCTGCGCATTAGTGGTGGGGTAGGCTAAATAAATACAACAGAATAGGCCTTATTAGGGGAATAGTGGTGAAATGAAAAATGCTGGGCAGAGAACGCCCAGAGCTCGTGGCTGAGCAGTACCGGAGTGAAATTGGAGCAGGAGAGAAGGCAGAATCGATCCATTACAGCCAAATTACACACGCTCCACTAACACAGGTAATCCCAAACTGGGGCATGCACAACGCCGTCGGGGGGTTAAAAATGTGATTCACATTACAAAATATATACAGTTGAAGTCGAAAGTTTACATACACCTTAGCCAAATACATTTAAACTCCATTTTTACTCATTTAATCCTAATAAAATTCCTTGTCTTAGGTCAGATAGGATCACCACTTTATTTTAAGAACGTGAAATGTCAGAATAATGGAGTGAATGATTTATTTCAGCTTTTAATTCTTTCATCACATTCCCAGTGGGTCAGAAGCTTACATACACTTAATTAGTATTTGGTAGCATTGCCTTTAAATTGTTTAACTTGGGTCAAATGTTTCAGGTAGCCTTCCACAAGCTTCCCATTGATTTGGGTGCATTTTGTCCCATTCCTCCTGACAGAGCTGGTGTAACCGAGTCAGGTTTGTAGGCCTCCTTGCTCACACATGCTTTTTCAGTTCTGCCCACACATTTTCTATAGGATTGAGGTCAGGGCTTTGTGATGGCCACTCCAATACCTTGACTTTGTTGTACTTAAGCCATTTTGCCACAACTTTGGAAGTATGCTTGGGGTCATTGTCCATTTGAAAGAGCCATTTGCGACCAAGCTTTCTTGAGACTGACTGTCTTGAGATGTTGCTTCAATATATCCACAATTTTCCGTCCTCATGATGCCATCTATTTTGTGAAGTGCACCAGTCCCTCCTGCAGCAAAGCACCCCCACAACATGATGCTGCCACCCCCGTGCTTCATGGTTGGGATGGTATTCTTCGGCTTGCAAGCCTCCCCCTTTTTCCTCCAAACATAACGATGGTCATTATGACCAAACAGTTCTATTTTTGTTTCTTCAGACCAGAGGACATTTCTCCCAAAAGTACGATCTTTACCCCATGTGCAGTTGCAAACCGTAGTCTGGCTTTTTTATGGCTGTTTTGGAGCAGTGGCTTCTTCCTTTCTGAGCGGCCTTTCAGGTTATGTACATATAGGACTCGTTTTACTGTGGATATAGATACTTTTGTACCAGTTTCCTCCAGCATCTTCACAAGGTCCTTTACTGATTTGCACTTTTCGCACCAAAGTACGTTTATCTCTAGGAGAAAGAACTTTCTTCATCCTGAGCGGTATGACGACTGTGTGGTCCCATGGTGTTTATACTTACGTACTATTGTTTGTACAGATGAACGTGGTACCTTCAGGCGTTTGGAAATTGCTCCCAAGGACAAACCAGACTTGTGGAGGTCTACAAATTTTTTTTTCCTGAGGTCTTGGCTGATTTCTTTTGATTTTCCCATGATGTCAAGCAAAGAGGTACTGAGTTTGAAGGTAGGCCTTGAAATACAGCCACAGGTACACCTCCAATTGATTCAAATGATGTCAATTAGCCTATCAGAAGCTTCTAAATCCATGACATTATTTTCTGGAATTTTCCAAGCTGTTTAAAGGCACAGCCAACTTAGTGTATGTACACTTCTGACCCACTGGAATTGTGATAGAACTCACTGTGTCTAAACAATTGTTGGAAAAAATACTTTAAAACAAGAAATTTGTGGAGTGGTTGAACAACGAGTTTTAATGACTCCAACCAAAGTGTATGTAAACTTCCGACTTCAACTGTATATATAAATGTATTTTCTTCACATTTTCAAACAGTCCATTTATATTTATCAATGACAACCTCACATTCGGGTGAGGTTGTTTCTCACCTGAGTAGCCTCGTTTCACTGCCAAAAATTAAACCATCTAGTGTTCAGTGACACAACAACACAATGTCAAATACATGTAGCCTAGTCAAATAACTAACACAATAACCGCTACTCTCTAGCGGGAATTCCACTAACGGTCCGTATGTAGCCAAACGTAGCTGCTGCTCATGTTGGTATCTGTACTGATGGAGTCAAAGCCATGATAGGGAAACATAGTGAAGTGGTAAAGCGCGTGCAAGCAGTTTCTCCCGACGCCACTTGGGTACAGTGCAGCATCCACCAAGAGGCTCTTGCTGCCAAGGGAATGCCTGACAGCTTGAAAGAGGTTTTGGACACTACAGTGAAAAGGGTTAACTTTGTTAACTTCTCTAGGGTAGGGGGCAGCATTTGGAATTTTGGATGAAAAGCACGCCCAAATTAAACTGCCTTCTACACAGGCCCAGAAGATAGGATATGCATATAATTAGTAGATTTGGACAGAAAACACTCAAGTTTCCAAAACTGTTAAAATGATGTCTGAGTATAACAGAACTGATTTGGCAGGCGAAAACCAGAGAAAAATCCATTCAGGAAGTAGGAATATGTTTTGTTGTAGTTATCTATCCAATGCCATTATAGTATCCATTGACTTAGGACTCAAATTGCAGTTCCTATGCCTTCCACTAGATGTCAACAGCCTTTAGAAATTGTTTCAGGATTGTATTCTGAAAAATGAGGTCGTAAGAGCAGTCTGAATGAGTGGACCCTGCCATGCCACAGAGCTTTTTCCATGCGCGCGACAGAGAGAGTGCCTTTCTTGTTTACCTTTTATATTGACAACGTTATTGTCCGGTTTAAATATTATCGATTATTTAGGCTAAAAACAACCTGAGGATTGAATATAAACATCGTTTGACATGTTTCTATAAACTTTACGGATACAATTTGGATTTTTTTGTCTGCCTGTTGTGACTGCGTTTGAGCCTGTGGATTACTGAAGAAAACGCGCAAACACAACTGAGGTTTTCGGATATAAAGAGAGACTTTATTGAACAAAAGGAACATTTATTGAATAAATAAATGTCTTCTGAGTGCAAACATATGAAGATCAAAGGTAAGTGATTAATTTTCTCTCTATTTCTGACTTGTGTAACTCTTCTACTTGGCTGGTTACTGTTTGTAATGATTTTTCTGCTGTGCTATGTTCTCAAATAATTGTAAGGTATGCTTTCGCCATAAAGCATTTTTTAAATCTGACACAGTGGTTGGATTGACAAGAAGTTCATCTTTAAACCTATGGAAAATAGTTGTATCTTTTCTGAATTTTTATAATGAGTATTTCTGTATAGGAATTTGGCGCTCTGCAATCTCACTAGATGTTGGCCAGGTGGGACGCTAGCGTCCCACATACCCTAGAGAGAGGTTAAAGCAAGGCCCCTGAACTCATGTGTATTTTCTGCACTATGCAATGATGTGAGAAGAGACCACGTAATGCTTTTACAACATACAGAAGTGCGCTGGTTATCAAGGGGCATTGACACTTTTTTATTGAGAGACGAGCTGAAAGTTCTTTACTGACCATAACTTTCACTTGTCTGACTGCTTGCATGATGACAAGTTTCTCACACGACTGGCCAATCTTGGTAATGTTTTCTCTTGCCTGAATGATTTGAATCTAACATTACAGGGACTCCGTAACTATATTCAATATGGGGGACAAAATTGAGGCTATGATTAAGAAGTTGGAGCTCTGTGTGTTGTCCTTGTTAATGCAGACACAGGTCTTTCCATCATTGTATGACTTTTGTTGTGCGCAAATGAACTCAAGCTTACGGATAATGTCAAATGTGGTATAGCGAAGCACCTGAGTGAGTTGGGTGCGCAATTACGCAGGTACTTTCCAGAAACAGATGACACAAACATCTGGATTCGTTATCCCTTTCATGCCCTGCCCCCAGTCCACTTACCGATATCTGAACAAGAGCCTCATCAAAATTGCAACAAGTGATTGTGAAAATTTTATTTAAATCAGAAGCTACTGCCAGATTTCTGAATTGGGCTGCGCTCAGAGTATCCTGCCTTGGCAAATCGTGCTGTTAAGACACATATGCCCTTTGCAACCACGTACCTATGTGAGAGTGGATTCTCGGCCCTCACTAGCATGAAAACTAAATACAGGCACAGACTGTGTGAAAAATGATTTAAGACAGACCCTCTCCAATACAACCCACCATTGCAGAGTTGTGCATCCCTTCAAGCACACCCTTCTCAATAACCTGTGGTTAGTTATTCACAATTTTCAATGAACAAATAAGGTTTTATATGAAAGATGGTTAAATAAAGAGCAAAATGATTTATTATTATTTGTGCTCTGGTCCTATAAGAGCTCTTTGTCACTTCCCACAAGCCAGGTTGTGACAAAAACTCACACTCATTCTTATGTTTAATAAATGTATCGTATAGTGTGTGTGTGGCAGGCTTACAATGGCAAAAAAACGATTTTTGAGAGTGTGCTAACCCTGGTGCTAGAGGGGTTACACAGCTGGAGGTGGAATGTTTGAAGGGGTACGGGACTATAAAAAGTTTGGGAACCACTGCTCTAACACATACACAGGAAAACAATAGGCCTGTATAGAAACCAAACCCTACAGAACTCACCCAGTTCAGTGACCTGTCTGTCAAAGGGGCAGCGGACGGCTCTACCATGCAGGGGCAGTCGGGTCAGACAGTCATGGCAGACCGTGTGACCGCAGAGCAGCAGCCGGGGGACCTTGTCCCCTTGGAGAGAGAATACATCCTCACACACACCACACTCCAACACCTGGGAACCACAACAACAATAACACAAAGACAGGTTTAGCCAGACACCCACACACTTGGATGGATCACTCTTCATTGCATATCATCTCAAAATGTATTCATTTGTCCATGGCCTGAGATTAGAAATATGCCTTAGTTATTCTATAATTATCTTCAAAGTAATGACTCGGGATGTCGGGTTTGAAATGAAAGATTATTTTAGTAATACTACTTGTTCACGTTACATTTAACAACTTTAGATTCTACAAAACAATAAAAGAAAGTTGCTAACGAAGGTCAGGATAATCACTTGTCACTTGTACAGAACTGGTGCGTTCTCCCCTCTTTCGACTACCTGTCGTAAAGACATTCTAGAATTTGCAGTCAATGGCGTAATCCAATACAATAGAAATATGTACAGTTGAAGTCGGAAGTTCACATACACTTAGTTTGGAGTCATTAAAACTTGTTTTTCAACCACTCCATAAATTTCTTGTTAACAAACTATAGTTTTGGTAAGTCGGTTAGGACATCAACTTTGTGCATGACACAAGTAATTCTTCCAACAATGGTTTACATACAGATTATTTCACTTTAAATCACAATTCCAGTGGGTCAGAAATTTACATACACTAAATTGACTGTGCCCTTAAACAGCGTGGAACATTCCAGAAAATTATGTCACGGATTTAGAAGCTTCTGTTAAGCTAATTGACATAATTTGAGTCAATTGGAGGTGTACCTGTGGATGCATTTCAAGGCCTACCTTTCAAACTCAGTGCCTCTTCACTTGATAACATGGGAAATTCAAAAGAAAATCAGCCAAGGCCTCAGAAAAATTTTTGTAGACCTCCACAAGTCTGGTTCATCCTTGAGAGAAATTTCAAAATGCCCGAAGGTACCACGTTCATCTGTACAAACAATAGTACGCAAGTATAAACACCATGGGACCGCTCAGGAAGTGGTATGACGCTTTCCGTCTCCTAAAGATTAATGTACTTTGGTGCGAAAAGTGCAAATCAATCGCAGAACAGCAAAGGACCTTGTGAAAATGCTGGCGGAAACCAGTTACAAAAGTATCTATATCCACAGTAAAACGAGTCCTGTATTGACAATAACCTGAAAGACCGCTCAGCAAGGAAGATGCCAAAACCGCCATAAAAAAAAGCCAGACTACAGTTTGCAACTGCACATGGGGACAAAGATTGTACTTTTTGGATAAATGTCCTCTGGTCTGTTGAAACAAAAAGAGAACTGTTTGGCCATAATGACCATCATTATGTTTGGAGGAAAAGGGGGAGGCTTGCAAGCCGAAGACCACCATCCCAACCGTGAAGCATGGGGGTGGCAGCATCATGTTGTGGGGGTGCTTTGCTGCAGGAGGGACTGGTGCACCTCACAAAATAGATGGCATCATGAGGACGGAAAATTGTGGATATATTGAAGCAACATCAAGACATCTGTCAGTCAGAAAGCTAAAGAGATGACTAAGGAGATGATTGTGGACTTCAGGAAACAGCAGAGGGAACACCCCCCTATCCACATCGATGGAACAGTAGTGGAGAGGGTAGCAAGTTTTAAGTTCCTCGGCATACACATCACAGACAAACTGAATTGGTCCACTCACACTGACAGCGTCGTGAAGAAGGCGCAGCAGCGCCTCTTCAACCTCAGGAGGCTGAAGAAATTCGGCTTGTCACCAAAAGCACTCACAAACTTCTACAGATGCACAATCGAGAGCATCCTGGCGGGCTGTATCACCGCCTGGTACGGCAACTGCTCCGCCCTCAACCGTAAGGCTCTCCAGAGGGTAGTGAGGTCTGCACAACGCATCACCGGGGGCAAACTACCTGCCCTCCAGGACACCTACACCACCCGATGTTACAGGAAGGCCATAAAGATCATCAAGGACATCAACCACCCGAACCACTGCCTGTTCACCCCGCTATCATCCAGAAGGCGAGGTCAGTACAGGTGCATCAAAGCTGGGACCGAGAGACTGAAAAACAGCTTCTATCTCAAGGCCATCAGACTGTTAAACAGCCACCACTAACATTGAGTGGCTGCTGCCAACACACTGTCATTGACACTGACCCAACTCCAGCCACTTTAATAATGGGAATTGATGGGAAATGATGTAAATATATCACTAGCCACTTTAAACAATGCTACCTTATATAATGTTACTTACCCTACATTATTCATCTCATATGCATACGTATATACTGTACTCTACATCATCGACTGCATCCTTATGTAATACATGTATCACTAGCCACTTTAACTATGCCACTTTGTTTACTTTGTCTACATACTCATCTCATATGTATATACTGTACTCGATACCATCTACTGTATGCTGCTCTGTACCATCACTCATTCATATATCCTTATGTACATATTCTTATCCCCTTACACTGTGTATAAGACAGTAGTTTTGGAATTGTTAGTTAGATTACTTGTTGGTTATCACTGCATTGTCGGAACTAGAAGCACAAGCATTTCTCTACACTCGCATTAACATCTGCTAACCATGTGTATGTGACAAATAAAACTTGATTTGATTTGAGCTTGGTCGCAAATGGCTCTTCCAAATGGACAATGACCCCAAGCATACTTCCAAAGTTGTGGCAACATGGCTTAAGTACAACAAAGTCAAGGTATTGGAGTGGCCATCACAAATGGCCATTTCACATTCTTAAAATAAAGTGGTGATCCTAACTGACCTAAAACTGGAAATTTACACTAGGATTAAATGTCAGGAATTGTGAAAAACTGAGTTTAAATGTATTTGGCTAAGGTGTATGCAAACTTCCGACTTCAACTGTATGTAGTTCTCTCAATCTCTAATACAATTACATATGTAAATAACTGAAGAAAATATCTTTAGATACAGCTCAATGACTTACCTGTAAACATTAACTCTGTAACCCATTAAAAGTTACAACATTAATGTCCACCTCCTGCCACTATAATTGTCATGGCATACTTTTAAGATTGAAAGCAATCAAATTAAACAAACTATGTTTTTTAACCAGTGGATTTTGTCCATCCTCCACCGATTCAGAATGCCATTTTCATAGTCATGGCACACTGTGTGTGAGAGCCAATGATATATACAGTACCAGTCAAAAGTTTGGACAGCTAGTCATTCTAGGGGTTTTCTTTAGAATAGTGAAGGCATCAAAACAATGAAATTACACATCAGGAATCATGTAGTAACCAAAAAAGTGTTGAACAAATCAAAATATATTTTCTGTTGTGAGATTCTTCAAAGGTAGCCACCCTTTGCCTTGATGACAGCTTTGCACACTCTTGGCATTCTCTCAACCAGCTTTGTGCTTTGTTAAAAGTATTTATTTTGAAAGAAACCACTACTAAAGGACACCAATAATAAGAAGAGTCTTACTTGGACCAAGAAATACAAGCAATGGACATTAGACCGGTGGAAATCTTTCCTTTGGTCAGATGAGTCTGAATCTGGGATTTTTGGTTTCAACCGCTGTGTCTTTGTGAGACGCAGAGAAGGTGAACGGATGAAGCATGGAGACACTGTCAGTGATATATTTAGAATTCAAGGCACACTTAACCAGCATGGCTACTACAGCATTCTGTAGTAACACACCATCCCATCTGGTTTGCGCTTAGTGAGACTTTTCAACAGGACAATGACCCAACACACACACCTCCAGGTTGTGTAAGGGCTATTTGACCAAAGTGGGTGGTGGTAGATGATGCAGGGAGGTCGGCCTCCACAATCACCCAACCTCAATCCCAATTGAGATAGTTTGGGATGAGTTGGACCGCAGAGTTAAGGAAAAGCAGCCAATAAGTGCTCAGCATATGTGGGAACTCTAAGACAGTTTGAAAAGCATTCCACATGAAGCTGGCTGAGAGAATGCCAAGAGTGTGCAAAGCTGTCATTAAGGCAAAGAGTGCCTATTTTGAAGAATCTAAAATATATTTTGATTTGTTTAACATTTCTTTGGTTACTACATTAATCCATGTGTGTTATTTCATAGTTTTGACGTCTTCACTATAATTCCACAATGTAGAAAATAGTAAAAATAAAGAAAAACCCTTTTGACTGGTACTGTATATACACTGGATGACTGATAAGGGGCACTGCCACCGTGACTCCATCTTGGCAAAATATGTTTTACAAATGGTGGGGAAGCTCTAGAAATGCATTTATACACATTCATGCTCCTACTGGGGAGTGCCGGTGGCTTCAAAGCCTTTCAAAAGCCAAGACATAGCATCAGCAATCCAGGGTTTATATACACTGAACAAAAATATAAAAACGCAACATGTAAAGGGTTGGTCCCATGCTTAATGTGCTGAAATAAATGATCCCAGAAATGTCATACGCACAAAAAGCTTATTTTTCTGAAACTTTGTGCACAAATTTGTTAGTGAGCATTTCACCTTTGCCAAGATAATCCATCCCCCTGACAGGTGTGGCATAACAAGAAGCTGATTAAACAGCTTGATCATTAGACAGGTGCACCTTGTGCTGGGACAATAAAAGGCCCTCTGTGGTGTTGTGTTGAACAACGCCACAGATATCTCAAGTTTAGGGAGTGTGCAATTGGCATGACTGCAGGAATGTCCACCAGAGCTGTTGCCAGATAATTTAATGTTAATTTCTCTACCATAAGCCACCTACAATGTCATTTTAGAGAATTTGGCAGTATGCCCAACCATCCTAGCAACCGCAGACCATGTGTAACCACGCCAGCCCAGGACCTCCACATTCAGCTTCTTCATCTACGGGATGGTCTGCGACCAGCCACCCAGACAGATGAAACTGTGGGTTTGTACAACCGAATAATTTCTGCACAAACTGTCAGAAACTGTCTCGGAAGCTCATCTGCGTGCTCGTTATCTGCACCAGGCTATTGATCTGACTGCAGTACGGCGTTGTAAACGTCTTCAGTGGGCATATGCTCACCTTCGATGGCCACTGGCACGCTGGAGAAGTGTGCTCTTCACAGATGAATCCTGGTTTCACCTGTACTGGGCAGATGGCAGACAGCGTGTATGGTGTCGTGTGGACGAACAGTTTGCTGATGTCAACGTTGGGGGGGTTATGCTATGGGCAGGCATAAGCTAGGGACAACGAACACAAATGCATTTATCAATGGCAATTTGAATGCACAGATACCGTGATGAGATCCTGAAGCCCATTGTTGTGCCATTCATCCACCGCCATCCCCTCATGTTTCAGCATGATAATGCATGGCCCATGTCGCAAAGATCTGTAAACAATTCCTGGAAGCAAGCTGAAAATGTCCCAGTTCTTCCATGGCCTGCATACTCAGACATGTCACCCATTGAGCATGTTTGGGATGCTCTGGATCTGTGTGTACAACAGCGTGTTCCAGTTCACACCAATATCCAGCAACTTTGCACAGCTATTGAAGAGGAGTGGGACAATGTTCCACAGGCCACAATCAGCCTGATAAACACTTATTTTTATTTATTTAACTCGGCAAGTCAGTTAAGAACTAATTCTTATTTACAATATCTATGCGAAGGAGAGGTCTCAAGCTACATGAGACAAATGGTGGTCACACCAGATACTGACTGGTTTTCTGATCCACACCCGTACTACATTTTTTTGTTTGCATCTGTTTTCCCTGTCATGTGAAATCAATAGATTAGGCGCTAATGAATTTATTTCAATTGAAGTAACTCAGTAAAATCATAGAAATTGTTGCATGTTGCATTTATTTGTGTTCATTGTACATCAATGGTAATAGCTATTGAAGATTGAAATCTTATGAAATAGACAAAAAAGGCTTGGATTTTTCTCCATCCACCCGATTCAGAAAATACCATATTCATAGTCATGGCAGGCTTGGTTTGATAGTTATTGAGGAGCGTGAACCGAATATCCAATATAAAACACATTTTACCCCTACATTTAACCTTCTTCTTCTTGAACTGCACTGTTTGTTACGGGCTTGTAAGTAAGCAATTCACGGTAAAGTCTACACATGTTCTATTCGGCGCATGTTGCAGATAAAGTTTGATTTGGGTTCAAGAACTGAATAAATTATGCGGTATCAAGCCAGCTACAGTTAATGTTAACATACAGCTATGCTAATATATGCATCCAAGTGACAGGTGAAGTTAACGGATGCAATTAATTGCAGACAGAATCACCATCTGGGTTTGGTGGATTTCATGTCTACGCAGACACAAAAACTGCAGGCCGATCGTTTGACACTGCAGTGACGCCCTGGCCGCAGAAGCATACGAGAAGCCAAGAAGGCAGAATTGAGCGCCCTTGCTGGCCGTTTGAATAAACCGCCGGATTCGACCGGTAATATCGCCCACAAATATTGTTCATATGCTTCTTCAGACGTATAAGTATTCAACCAACCTTCACCGTGTTGCCTGTGGCCCCTCTACCGTGCCGAACACAGACGTCCATCGTTGCTGCTGTCCGGTTTGTTCACACCCATAGCAACCGCCATCCGATGACTAAACCATTCCCACGGTGTCAGTGTGAATCCGAAAATGTCTGTGTGGAATATCTGTAGACCGCCAACTAAATTTGAGAAGTTGTATTTATGAAATGTAACTTTGGTGTTTTGTATCGATAAGAAAAAACTAATAGGTTTGGTTATTTACATTTTAAAAATCAATAATGAAACTGGCGATTATTTATCACCCCTAATATGGACATGGAAGAGTCCGTCAGCTTTTTCCGTCAGTTCCACGGGTTGTGAACTTAGCGCCCTCTTGCGTTCTTTCTGCAACACTAAATTCACAGTTTCTAAACCTGTACAACAATTTCATGCTGTTACTGTCTTTGCCTGTACTGTCGTAACCCAGTCTCTCATTAACTATGTACTATATGTACAAATAAGCACAATGGTAAGTATCTCATTAACTATGTACTATATGTACAAATAAGCACAATGTTTTTATGTACTAATAGCACAAACTCATGATGCATTGCGCTCACAACCATAACACCAGAGACCTCTGATGCCACGCCACTTCTCAATATCTTTAAACTTGATGCGCACCGAGTTTGCGTTATTAGTACAAATAAACATAACTGTTTATTTTAGCTATTAGCTATTTTACGGTGAGAACGCGAGGTAAGTCATTTTTAGGACATTTTTAGGAAAATTCTGTATTTCGGCCCGCATAACTCTAATCTCTTATTTTATTTCAGTCAGTTATGTATATTGGTTTATCTTGTAGACAGGACCTGATATTTATTTGCTCTGGACAACAGTATCTTGTATTTTTTTTATTTTGTACATTTAACTAGGCAAGTCAATTAAGAACAACTTCTTATGTACAATGACCTACCAAAAAGGCCTCCTGAGGGGACGGGGATAAAAATTAAAAATAAACGTTTTTTTTTTTTTTGTGAGGGGGTTGCCTGCTTTCCGTGTACATTTTGCCATTAATACGTGTCACATATCAGTCTGCAAACAATGTAAAAAAATTAAACATCATAAAGCCAAACATGGTCTCCTTTTTGTTTTCTTGAGTAAGGCAGCTCCAAAATGCAGGTGTTTCAACCTAGCTCTTTCTGTGGTGGTGGGGCAAGCCAGCAGAAAATACGGAGCATTGTGCAGTGATTGGCTCAGTGTTCTGTCACTCATGGGGACACTACGTCACTGCCAAGTCTAAGGGTAGAGCTCTAAAATTCTAGCCCCTTGGGTGCTGCCATAGAGTTACATTGGAAGTGCCTATCAAATAAGGCTCAAGGTCATTAGCCACAGATAAAATGACGTCAAATCACGTTATGTCTACAGTAGCTTTGATTGGACTGATCATGTCAACATCATACTTTCAAAATCTTAGCTAGCAGTCATCAATCATCATGAATGAAGTCGACAATCTACTGGCAAATCCTTTTTAATCCTTGTCATATGAAGATAAATAATAAAGATAAATTATAGATAAAACGTATCGTGCACATCGGCCATTAGACATAAACATTACACAACAAGTTGGAAATCGCAAATTCAACAATGAGTGGTTTGGAAGGAATCAGTTGCTAACTGCAAGCATTGCAAGTCAATTTTTAGCCTGCTATTCAGTGGAGTGGCTGTGTGGTCCCAAGTCTAAGATTAAGGGTCTCTTTTCCTATTTTAAAATTATTAACATTCAACATTGGCCATGCGGTCAATGAAGGGTGATTTGTGCCGTGTTCAAAACAACTATTAACTCGTAACTGCAAAATCTGACTTTAGTGAGTTCAAGACATCTGAGAACTCTGGGAAAAACGAGCTACGACTGGGAAAACACGTTTTGAACTTTTATCTAACTCGGGATTGTAAATCGGGAACTCTGGTCTCTTTCTAGAGCTATGCCCTGAAGATCACTGACGTCATCATGATTCAACCATATTTTTTTCCGAGTTCCCAGTTGTCTTGAAAGCACAATAAATCCAGAGAATGCCTGACTTTGATGACAACATTTGATGACAAAACACGCCACCTTCCTGTTCAAGTGAGTCCAGCGCAACAAGGTGAGTCCAAACATGTCTTGTATGCTGCTATATAAATGATGTAATATGCCAGGGAGATATGTACACTGTAGCTAAGAAAGTAATACTAAGTGTATGTTGTGTAGTAAGCTGTTAGTAGCCCATGTGCCTCACCCTAATACTTTAGCCTATATTCACCTCTTAATTTCACGTACTGTTCTGACTTGCTGGTGCACATGTAGGCTCTAACTTGTTTTTGAGAAACGTAATCATTGAATATTGTAAGAGCTTTCATTGGCTGCTTATATGCCCCCTTTATTTATCCTGCGGTTCTGACTTGGTGTACACTGTAAGAACGGCCCATGATTTGAATTCTGTCGCTGTACATTTCAAAAGTGCTGAACAAATAATGATATTGACTACATCCATTCTAGCTCACTCTTATCCTCTTGTCGTCCCTTTGTGACATAGTTTGCACGTCTCACTTGTCATTAGAAACCACATTTGTTTAAGCAAGTCAGCCATATCAGCTATTTTTTTTTAAAAGGCAGTAAATGAGGCTGAATGAACTGTTTTGCTGCCAGACAAGGCTCTGCTGATAGCCAGGTGTAGCAGTGGTATAGTGCAATTAATGTATTGTTTAGAGTTGTGGCTTTGCTGGCTTGCACCCCACCTTTTTTTATTTTGCCCCACCAGGATTTATATGCTGAAGTTGCCACTGTGTATATACTGTATATATAGGACAAAACACACACCATGACAACACAGCATGGTAGCAACACCACATGACAACAACATGGTAGCAGCACAACATGGCAGCATCACAAAGCATGGTACAAACAGTATTGGGCACAGACAACAGCACAAAGGCAAGGTAGAGACAACAATACATCACGTGAAGCAGCCACAACTGTCAGTAAGAGTGTCCATGATTGAGTCTTTGAATGAAGAGATGGAGATAAAACTGTCCAATTTGAATGTTTTTTTTGTGTGTTCTTTTTGCAGCTAGTTCCAGTTCCAGAAGTGAAAAGAAGAGCGACCCAGGGATGTGCGCGCTTGGGGACCTTTAACAGAATGTGATTGGCAGAACGGGTGTTGTATGTGGAGGATGTATGCTTTTTGGTTCCCGCCATGAGCCAGTGAACATTGGGCCTTTTTAGCTAACTACTCGCTGTTATTAATTATGTAAAAACACAATATCAGTCGTGGAAGCACATGAACATATTTTTTAAATTAATTATTGAGCAATTCATTTCATGAGTGACGGACTGTGAAACTTAATCTCCCATGATTCCGTAGTACCGGAATTGACACAAACAGACAATCATAACATGTGCTAGGGGGTACAACAAATGACCGATTATACAAAGGCCTTGTTTTAACAGGTTTCTTATTGGAAGAATGTAGTATGGTCTTAATGTACAGCTCAAACTCCTTATAGAAAACAAGGAGAGTGTTTTTGTTATTAGTGAATTTACATTTATGAATGTTACATTTTTCCATTAGCACAATTAGATTTAAGAGGTCAAATTTGTTTTCTTTGTCCTTATTACAGTTGCCCTTATTGTAGTTAAGGCAACCTAGCAGCATATTCTCACATAATAAACAAAAGTCATCAAGAATATTAACAATTATAAAACTATAAATATCTTGCCACATTTGCTTTCCATGTAGACAATGCCAAAATAAATGTAAAACTGTTTCTGTTTGCTCAACACAAAAACTACAGTTAATGCTATTGTATTTTTTTGAGTTTCTTCAGATAATGATTTGCAGGGTACGGTAACTGACCGTGTTGTGTTTGTTCTTAGTATACGTCAGTGGTTGTGTTGATACCTCACCCAACTTAAAATAAGAAATTACTCTGCATATAATACATAACATATAATAAACAGAAGAAACTATTTAGCATTTTAATTAGATCTTCGATGGTGTAGTTAGTTCATTTATTGCATGTATGTGACCCATAGAAATATTAATCATATTTCTATGGGACAATACAGGCCATAAATAAACTAGCTACGCTGGTGTCTGCACATGTTAAACTGTAATTCTCTTGTTGCTGTCTGTATACCAATTGTGGACATGTGAATATTCAAATACACTTCATAAAAAGTAATGCCAGCATTACTCACCTGTGATTTAATGAATTAAAACAGATCGATAACAAAAACGTTTGAGTGTTAACTGTGGAGGCTTTGCATTTGCACAACATAACGCAGTCCCCACAGTAATGAAAATCAGCCATCCACAATGTACCCCAAGGGTGATGTCCAGATTGAGATCTCCCTTGGGGGATTTCTCAACAGATTTCTCAATGCTAGGATCGTTACACTACTCCCTCGATTCAGAAAACACAACCTGTGCTTCTCTATCACAAATCCCTCACGCTTTAACAGGACGTGCTTTTGACCCTCGCGCACTCTCCTACTACTGCGCATCAGAGTAGCAAATGGTAGGAGGGGGTGTTAACCTGGGGTAGGCTTGAAGCCAAAGGAAATCACACAACACACAACAAACCCAAGAGAGTAAGGGGCTCATCAAGGCTAGCATCGTTCAACTGTCAGGCAGCATGACTACCTTGTTAGGACATTTCTAACTAGTACTAAATGCCGTTTTTAGCTGTCTCACTGGCTTTCATTTCAATGTGTGATTAAGTACAAAGTGGTGCTATAAAACGTTCAAATCCTCAGACCGCTTGAATGTAACCTAAGCCTCTGTCTTGCAGGCATGAACTCTTAGGTTGCATGTATTGACAATAGATTAAAAGTGTTATATTACTCTCAAATTAAGAAGAACCACTACTAATGTACATTAAAACCACATAGTTATGTACATGTAATTTAATGACATATCTAATATAATGACCTACAGTATATCATCATTTTATGACATACAGGGCATTCGGAATGTATCCAAACCCCTTGACTTTTTCCACGTTACATTACAGTCTTATTCTAAAATTGATTCAATCGTTTTTTCCCCTCATCAATCTACACACAATACCCCATAATGACAAAGCAAAAACAGGTTTGTAGAAATTTTTGCAAATTTATGAAAATTAAAAACATATCACATTTACATAAGTATTCAGACCCTTTACTCAGTAATTTGTTGATGCACCATTGGCAGCAATTACAGCTATGATTCTTCTTGGGTATGATGCTACAAGTTTGGCACACCTGCATTTGGGGAGTTTCTCCAGCTCTTCTCTGCTGGAGAAGCTTTGTCAGGTTGGATGGGTAATGTCGCTGCACAGCTATTGTCAGGTCTCTCCAGAAATATTAGATCGGGTTCAAGTCTGTGCTCTGGCTGGGGCACTCAAGGACATTCAGAGCCTTGTCTCAAAGCCACTCCTGCGTTGTCTTGGCTGTGTGCTTATGGTCATTGTCCTGTTGAAAGGTGAACCTTCACCCCAGTCTGAAGTCCTAAGAGCTCTGGAGCAGGTTTTCATCAAGGATCTTTCTGTACTTTTCTCCGTTTATGTTTCCCTCGATCCTGACTAGTCTCCCAGTCCCTGCCGCTGAAAAACATCCCCACAGTATGATGCAGCCACCACCATGCTTCACTGTAGAGATGGTGCCAGGTTTCTTCCAGCCGTGACATTTGGCATTCAGGTCAAAGACTTCAATCTTGGTTTCATCAGACCAGAGAATCTTATTTCTCATGGTCTGAAGAAAGTTATTTAGGTGTCTTTTGGCAAACTCGAAGCGGGCTGAGGAGTGGCTTCCTTCTGGCCACTCTACCATAAAGGCCTGATTGGGGGAGTGCTGGAGAGATGGTTGTCCTTCTGGAAGGACTCTGGAGCTCTGTCAGAATGACCATCGGGTTCTTGGTCACCTCCCTGATCAAGGCCCTTCTCCCCCGATGGCTCAGTTTGGCCGGGCGGCCAGCTCTAGGAAGAGTCTTGGTGGTTCCAAACTTCTTCATTTTAAGAATGAGACCACGGTGTTCTTGGGGACCTTCAATGGTGCAGAAATTATTTGGTACCCTTACCCAGATCTGTGCCTCGACACAATCCTGTGTCGAGCTCCACGGACAATTCCTTTGACCTCATGGCTTGGTTTTTGGTCTGACATGTACTGTCAACTGTGGGGCCTTATAGAGACTTATATCTCCAATGAATTGAATTTACCACAGGTGGACTCCAATCAGGTTGCAGAAACATGTCAATGATGATGAATGGAAACAGGATGCACCTGATCTCAATTTCGAGTCTCATAGCAAAGGGTCTGAATACTTATGTAAATAAGGTATTACTGCTTTTTATTTTTAATACATTTGCAAAAATGTTGAAAAACCTGTTTTCGCTTTGTCATTATGGGATATTGTGTGTAGGTTGATGAGGAGAAAAGGTGCATTTAATCCATTTTAAAATTAGGCGGTAACGTAACAAAATGTGGAACAAGGGAATGGGTCTGAATTGTTTCCGAATGCACCGCATATCTGTATACCTGGATTCTGGTTTCTACTCCCAAAAAACACAGTTATACTAATGCCTTTAGGTTATATACAGAAAACACAATTGGATTTAATAGTTTCCATTACCTGTACCCATCCTCCTGCAGTAGCCATGCTCCTGCACCTATCCCCACAAGATACAGGTACAGAATGCGAAAAACAAATTCCATGCCAAACTTAAAAATAGCTGTATGACATTTTGTTTAATGAATTCTGTCATTACATTTATTTTTATTTTTTAGATTCCCTGATGCAGGACCTACAGGACCTACATGACCTACAGGACCTACAGGACCTGCAAAAGTGACTTGGGTAGAGAGGCAGGCCTTGTGTGCACAAACGTGGCAGTGGTGATGGTGGACAGCATGTTCTCTGCTGAAGGTACTGTGATGGGCCAGTGTCAGTATTGCAACAGGGAGGATGCGGTTGTGTGGTGCTAAGATTGCCTGCCCAGGCATCTCCTCTGTACCACATGTGACATAGCCACCCATAGCACCAAGGTTTTGCACAACAGGGAGTCTCTGTTTGAAGGGTTTTATCGCCCCTTGTCCCCAACCTCCGTAATTCATCAGGATGATGAGGGGGGTCCCTTACCTTCCAGGAGAAAGGTGTGTTTATTGTTTAGGTGTTTCAAATCAAATCTGATAGCCCCTCCTGCAATATCCACTTTTTAGTCATGCTGCACAATTTTCAATGCATCAGTATTTACAGTCCAATATATTTAACAATTTAGTTGTGATTCTTGTCACATTTTGGTTTGTAGTTTTTTTCCCATGGCAGTGCCACAGCTGTGTGGTTGCCCCTCTCCAGCGCCCTGACAGTGACGAGTGGCAAGCAGGACATCGTGATTGGAATAAATGGTAAATATGTGTTTTTTAAGGGCTTTACTTTTATTCACATGTTTTTAAAGAATGTAATTAATGACTTCCTAAGAATTACTCCTGACTCACAGGGCTACAATCTGTCCGTTCCTGCTCTGAATTGCTCCGGGTGTCTAAGACATTGGACAGTGGGCTGGACAAACCTGTAAAGAGTGGCTACTAGCCAGCCACCGTGACTCACCAGACCATCTTCACAGTGGACCTCTTCAAGTCCTTTGAAGACATGAAGGGGTTGGCCGCGGGATGCTCCCGTCAAGCCTTTGTGGGAATGATTGACGGAAGAACAAAGCACTTTGGCAGGGTAAGTGTGAATATACTAATCAAATGATAATTTCAATGAATTAGTGGTTAATATTTGTCCCCAATATAAACATTGCACCCTACCCCTGTATGTCTTGCATTTGATCAGAGTGGAAAGATATGTGGCGACACATTCCAGAAGGCATTCCTCGAGTGGACGTACGGGCAGTTTGAAATAGACACGTTTTGTGGAAGCGATCTCCTCCATTGTCCTGCCTGCTCACAGGAAATGGATGCTATATCAGTTGATGGGAATCGCAAGCAATACCGCTTCCGGAAAGCCTCAGGGTTTGTACTACATCTTATGTGTTGATGTTTTGTTCAGGATATAATTATACCTTCTTAAAGTGCATGCTGGTCTTCTTTTTGTTATGAAGTATATGTTTGTGATGTTATCCGGTCCCTTTTTTAGCAGAAGATGAACTGGCAATTAGAAGGTCAATCTCCATGAAGACAGTGATTCGTTTTTTTGTTTGTTGCATTATCCAAACCCCTCCGAGACACACACACAGACATACACAGAGAGGTTGGAGCTTCCTTTCATCTCTCCTCTCCTTCTTCTCTGATAACACAATCCCTTGTCTTTCTGTCTGAGAGTGTACACCGTACTCTTAGTTTAATCGCTGCCCTGCCCTCTCCTGTAGGATCATTGTGGGCCTGTTGTAGATGAACGTGGCTCCACTGGCTATGTTCCAGACCCCGAAGGCCATGTGTTCTGGCCAGAGGATAGCTGACACCTCCACGGGGGACTCCTCCACCGCCTCCTACTCCACCACAGCCCCCACAGAACCCAGAGGTCAGCCAATGTCCAATATCAGGGTCTGAGGGAGCTAGAGAAGAGAGTTTGTGGTTTCCCCTGTCCTCAACAATACTGCTTTCTCACTGGTAGTCCAGCCAGAGTTTATAGGTCATTGTTTCGTCTACCATAAACAGGACATGTCTCTCGGGTAGGGACAGGCAGAGAAGAGGGTTAATGTTTCTACAGCCTCGGAAGCCCAGGCTTCTCATGTTCTTAAAAAAAAAAAAATCTGGGGAAGTTCCTCTCAGGAAGACGATGAAAAAGGGCCAGGTATGGATTGTATTGACACCATATGAAATATTTAGCATGGGTGGAGCTCCGAACAGAGAAAAATGTTCCAATTTACAACAAGCCTGCATGCATAAGATACAAAACTAATGCTGTATAGGCTACTAAAACATTGTCTGATAAGGTAGGAAAAGAGAGAGACAGACAACTGAGGGGAATGTAATTTCAACTCAAAGCCAGTCAAATGCAAACGTTGGATGCCAGCGTCCTCATTGCAACTCAACATCCCAACCTAAAGTTCTCCAGACTTCTACTCGTTGATTCAACAAGACAAGATGCTGAGGAGTATTTCTGTCTGTAATGAAGCCCTTTTGGGGGGGAAAACTCATTCCAATTGGCTGGGCCTGGCTCCCCAGTGGGTGGGCCTATGCCCTCCTAGGCCCACCCATGGATCCGCCCCCTGCCCAGTCATGTGAAATCCATCAGATTAGGGCCTAATGAATTTATTTCAATTGACTGATTTCTTTATATGAACTGTAACTCGGTAAAATCGTTGAAATTGTCGCATATTGCGTTTATATTTTTGTCAATTATTAGTGGGTCTTATGGTTGTGGAAGGCTTGTATTTAGCGTATTGACCTTTTTAATTGCGCAACAAAGCTTATTTCGAGAAAACGGCAAAATAATCGAGATGTGTATTGTGAATCGCCCATAAGTTTGAAAAAAATTGAGATGTGAGTTTTAGGTCATGTGGCCCAGCCCTAGTTGAGGGGAAGGGGTTTACCCTGTAGGGGAACTGAATACTGTGTTCCATCTTCCTTGCTGTCAGTCATGCTCTCATAAGTGTCTCATTGGTCCCTCATCGGAACATGCTCATCTGCATGTTCTTATCCTGCCCCAAACACTGCCTTTTTGGCTTGCATGACACACACCGATCGCTGCCTGCACCTGCCCGCCCGTCCAACATCACTACTCTGGACGGCTCTGACTTAGAATACGTGGACAACTACAAATACCTAGGTGTCTGGTTAGACTGTAAAACTCTCCTTCCAGATCCACATCAAACATCTCCAATCCAAAGTTAAATCTAGGATTGGCTTCCTATTTCAAAACAAAGCATCCTTCACTCATGCTGCTAAACATACCCTTGTAAAACTGACCATCCTACCGATCCTCGACTTCGGCGATGTCATTTACAAAATAGCCTCCAATACCCTACTCAACAAATTGGATGCAGTCTATCACAGTGCCATCTGTTTTTTCGTCACCAAAGCCCCATATACTACCCACCATTGCAACCTATACGCTCTCGTTGGCTGGCCCTCGCTTCATACTCGTAACCAAACCCACTGGCTCCATGTCATCTACAAGACCCTGCTAGGTAAAGTCCCCCCTTATCTCAGCTCGCTGGTCACCATAGCATCACCCACCTGTAGCACGCGCTCCAGCAGGTATATCTCTCTAGTCACCCCCAAAACCAATTCTTTCTTGGCCGCCTCTCCTTCCAGTTCTCTGCTGCCAATGACTGGAACGAACTGAAACTGGAAACACTTATCTCCCTCACTAGCTTTAAGCACCAACTGTCAGAGCAGCTCACAGATTACTGCACCTGTACATAGCCCACCTATAATTTAGCCCAAACAACTACCTCTTTCCCTACTGTATTTATATTATATTATTTATTTATTTTGCTCCTTTGCACTATTTGCATTTCTACTTTGCACATTCTTCCACTGCAAATCTACCATTCCAGTGTTTTACTTGCTATATTGTATTTACTTTGCCACCATGTCCTTTTTTTTGCCTTTACCTCCCTTCTCACCTCATTTGCTCACATCGTATATAGACTTGTTTATACTGTATTATTGACTGTATGTTTGTTTTACTCCATGTGTAACTCTGTGTTGTTGTATGTGTCGAACTGCTTTGCTTTATCTTGGCCAGGTCGCAATTGTAAATGAGAACTTGTTCTCAACTTGCCTACCTGTTAAATAAAGGTGATTTTTTTTTTTTTTTAAACACACACACACACACACACACACACACACACACACACACACACACACACACACACACACACACACACACACACACACACACACACACACACACAAATCAAATCAAATCAAATTTTATTTGTCACATACACATGGTTAGCAGATGTTAATGCGAGTGTAGCGAAATGCTTGTGCTTCTAGTTCCGACAATGCAGTGATAACCAACAAGTAATCTAACTAACAATTCTAAAACTACTGTTTTATACACAGTGTAAGGGGATAAAGAATATGTACATAAGGATATATGAGTGAGTGATGGTACAGAGCAGCATACAGTAGATGGTATCGAGTACAGTACATACATATGAGATGAGTATGTAGACAAAGTAAACAAAGTGGCATAGTTAAAGTGGCTAGTGATACATGTATTACATAAGGATGCAGTCGATGATGTAGAGTACAGTATATACGTATGCATATGAGATGAATAATGTAGGGTAAGTAACATTATATAAGGTAGCATTGTTTAAAGTGGCTAGTGATATATTTACATCATTTCCCATCAATTCCCATTATTAAAGTGGCTGGAGTTGGGTCAGTGTCAATGACAGTGTGTTGGCAGCAGCCACTCAATGGTGGCTGTTTAACAGTCTGATAGCCTTGAGATAGAAGCTGTTTTTCAGTCTCTCAGTCCCAGCTTTGATGCACCTGTACTGACCTCGCCTTCTGGATGATAGCGGGGTGAACAGGCAGTGGTTCGGTGGTTGATGTCCTTGATGATCTTTATGGCCTTCCTGTAACATCGGGTGGTGTAGGTGTCCTGGAGGGCAGGTAGTTTGCCCCGGTGATGCGTTGTGCAGACCTCACTACCCTCTGGAGAGCCTTACGGTTGAGGGCGGAGCAGTTGCCGTACCAGGCGGTGATACAGCCCGCCAGGATGCTCTCGATTGTGCATCTGTAGAAGTTTGTGAGTGCTTTTGGTGACAAGCCGAATTTCTTCAGCCTCCTGAGGTTGAAGAGGCGCTGCTGCGCCTTCTTCACAACGCTGTCAGTGTGAGTGGACCAATTCAGTTTGTCTGTGATGTGTATGCCGAGGAACTTAAAACTTGCTACCCTCTCCACTACTGTTCCATCGATGTGGATAGGGGGTGTTCCCCTCTGCTGTTTCCTGAAGTCCACAATCATCTCCTTAGTTTTGTTGACGTTGAGTGTGAGGTTATTTTCCTGACACCACACTCCGAGGGCCCTCACCTCCTCCCTGTAGGCCGTCTCGTCGTTGTTGGTAATCAAGCCTACCACTGTTGTGTCGTCCGCAAACTTGATGATTGAGTTGGAGCGTGCGTGGCCACGCAGTCGTGGGTGAACAGGGAGTACAGGAGAGGGCTCAGAACGCACCCTTGTGGGGCCCCCGTGTTGAGGATCAGCGGGGAGGAGATGTTGTTGCCTACCCTCACCACCTGGGGCGGCCCGTCAGGAAGTCCAGTACCCAGTTGCACAGGGC
Organism: Oncorhynchus nerka; assembly: GCF_034236695.1. NCBI lineage: Eukaryota > Metazoa > Chordata > Actinopteri > Salmoniformes > Salmonidae > Oncorhynchus > Oncorhynchus nerka. Next base: position 48,229,209 of record NC_088399.1, read on the forward strand.
GGGTCGAGACCCAGGGTCTCGAGCTTGATGACGAGCTTGGAGGGTACTATGGTGTTGAATGCCGAGCTGTAGTCGATGAACAGCATTCTCACATAGGTATTCCTCTTGTCCAGGTGGGTTAGGGCAGTGTGCAGTGTGGTTGAGATTGCATCGTCTGTGGACCTATTTGGGCGGTAAGCAAATTGGAGTGGGTCTAGGGTGTCAGGTAGGGTGGAGGTGATATGGTCCTTGACTAGTCTCTCAAAGCACTTCATGATGACGGAAGTGAGTGCTACGGGGCGGTAGTCGTTTAGCTCAGTTACCTTAGCTTTCTTGGGAACAGGAACAATGGTGGCCCTCTTGAAGCCACACACACACACACACACACACACACACACACACACACACACACACACACACACACACACACACACACACACACACACACACACACACACACACACACACACACACACACACACACACACACACACTGCCTGCCATCCCTCTCACCCTTCTCTGTATGTGTGTAGAAAAGCAGACAGAGAGAAGAGCAGAGAGGGTTCCAGCCAGAGGGCGTCATTCCAGCCCAGCGCCACCAGGAGGCAGAAAGCAGCAGTTCCTCCTCACAGATCACCCCAACTACCACTAACTAGACCCACACGGGACTAAGGACTGAGGGGCCACCTGACAAGTCTTAAGATGCTTCCTCAACTCATCTTCTTTCTTTGGTGGCTAATTCATCTCCTCTCCTCCTTAGTTGAATAAAGGTGAATGACTCTAAGAGTGAAAGTATGTACCTAGTCTGCCATGTCGCTTTCACCTCAAATCAAAATCAAATCAAATCAAATCAAATGTATTTGTCACATACACATGGTTTGCAGATGTTAATGCGAGTGTAGCTAAATGCTTGTGCTTCTTCTTCCGACAATGCAGTAATAACCAACGAGTAATCTAACTAACAATTCCAAAACTACTACCTTATACACACAAGTGTAAAGGGATAAAGAATATGTACATAAAGATATATGAATGAGTGATGGTACAGAACGGCATAGGCAAGATGCAGTAGATGGTATCGAGTACAGTATATACATATGAGATGAGTAATGTAGGGTATGTAAACAAAGTGGCATAGTTTAAAGTGGCTAGTGATACATGTATTACATAAAGATGCAGTAGATGATATAGAGTACAGTTTATACGTATACATATGAGATGAATAATGTAGGGTATGTAAACATTATATTAAGTAGCATTGTTTAAAGTGGCTAGTGATATATTTGACATCAATTCCCATCAATTCCCATTATTAAAGTGGCTGGAGTTGAGTCAGTGTGTTGGCAGCAGCCACTCAATGTTAGTGGTGGCTATTTAATAGTCTGATGGCCTTGAGATAGAAGCTGTTCTTCAGTCTCTCGGTCCCAGCTTTGATGCACCTGTACTGACCTCGCCTTCTGGATGATAGCGGGGGCAATCTACCTGCCCTCCAGGACACCTACACCACCCGATGTCACAGGAAGGCCATAAAGATCATTATTTACATTTACATTTAAGTCATTTAGCAGACGCTCTTATCCAGAGCGACTTACAAATTGGTGCTTTCACCTTATGACATCCAGTGGAACAGCCACTTTACAATAGTACATCTAGGTCTTTTAGGGGGGTGAGAAGGATTACTTTATCCTATCCTAGGTATTCCTTAAAGAGGTGGGGTTTCAGGTGTCTCCGGAAGGTGGTGATTGACTCCGCTGTCCTGGCGTCGTGAGGGAGTTTGTTCCACCATTGGGGGGCCAGAGCAGCGAACAGTTTTGACTGGGCTGAGCGGGAACTGTACTTCCTCAGTGGTAGGGAGGCGAGCAGGCCAGAGGTGGATGAACGCAGTGCCCTTGTTTGGGTGTAGGGCCTGATCAGAGCCTGGAGGTACTGAGGTGCCGTTCCCCTCACAGCTCTGTAGGCAAGCATCAAGGACAACAACCACCCGAGCCACTGCCTGTTCACCTCTACTATGCTTCCACATCAGTGCAAATGAGGAGAGGAGGTACCTTGTTTAAACCACAGTATTGAGATTCTGATTCCTAATCCGTGTGACCACTAATGCTTACCTCTTGGTCACCAGAAACGGATCCTAGAACAGTACCATGCGCTCGTACTTTAGACAGGGTATAAACCAGGGCTGTCATCTTCTAATACTAATGTATAGTATTGATATGTATTGAAATGGATTTTTTTATACCATGAACACAGCAACAAGGAGTGGTCTGAAGTGCTCACCATCACAGCACTTGTGGAACCAAAAATGTTTGCACTCTCTTTTGGGACGTCCATAAAAGCTGTGTGTGTGTTTTGGTTGTTGATGTCCACCATGCTGAAATCCAACACAATACTGTGTCCTTTGTATGTTTCCTATTGTTTTGGCTTGGAGAGAGTTACTAGAGTACAGCCAATTCAGTTGTCCACCATGCTGAAATCCAACACAATACTGTGTCCTTTGTATGTTTCCTATTATTTTGGCTTGGAGAGAGTTACTAGAGTACAGCCAATTCGGTTGTCCACCATGCTGAAATCCAACACAATACTGTGTCCTTTGTATGTTTCCTATTGTTTTGGCTTGGAGAGAGTTACTAGCTTGACTAGTTGGGCCCAAGCTTGCTGTACAACATTAAAACCTATTCAGTCTGTCTACAAACAGGCTCTCAAAGTGCTTGATAGGAAGCCCAATAGCCATCATCATTGTCACATCCTTAGAAAGCATGAGCTCTTGAGTTGGGAAAATCTTGTGCAATACACCGACGCATGTCTTGTATTCAAGATCCTTAATGGCCTGGCTCCCCCTCCACTCAATATTTTTGTTAAACAGAAAACCCAGACATATGGCAGCAGATCCACAAGGTCTGCCATGAGAGGTGACTGTATAGTTCCCCTAAGGAAAAGCACCTTTAGTAAATCTGCATTCTCTGTGAGAGCTTCCCATGTCTGGAATACACTGCCATCAGACACACATAACTGCACCACATATCACACTTTCACACAATGCTTGAAGACATGGCTAAAGGTCAATCAGATTTGTGAACATGGTCCCTAGCTGTGTGTTGCCGCTTTCCATGTTGTCTGTTGTCTGTAGCTTGTGAGGTGTGGAAACACTTTGTTGCTTTTATGAATTTTGTGTTGCTGCTTTTTGTTCTATGTTGCTCTGTCTGTATGCTACGTCTTGCTTGTCCTATGTTGCTCTGTCTGTATGCTACGTCTTGCTTGTCCTATGTTGCTCTGTCTGTATGCTATGTCTTGCTTGTCCTATGTTGCTATGTCTTGCTTGTTCTATGTTGCTATTGTCTATATTGTAATTGTTTTTAATAACCTGCCCAGGGACTGCGGTTGAAAATTAGCCGGCTGATTAATGTGCACTGTCCCTGTAAAAATAAAAAATAAACTCAACTCAACTCAAACTAGAGTACAGCCAATTCGGTTGTCCACCATGCTGAAATCCAACACAATACTGTGTCCTTTGTATGTTTCCTATTGTTTTGGCTTGGAGAGAGTTACTAGAGTACAGCCAATTCGGTTGTCCACCATGCTGAAATCCAACACAATACTGTGTCCTTTGTATGTTTCCTATTGTTTTGGCTTGGAGAGAGTTACTAGAGTACAGCCAATTCGGTTGTCCACCATGCTGAAATCCAACACAATACGGTGTCCTTTGTATGTTTCCTATTGTTTTGGCTTGGAGAGAGTTACCAGAGTACAGCCAATTCGGTTGTCCATCATGTTGAAATCCAACACAATATACACTGTGTGTACAAAACATTAGGAACACCTACGCTTTCCATGACATAGACTGACCAGGTGAATCCAGGTGAAAGCTATGATCCCTTATTGATGTTACCTGTTAAATCCACTTTAATCAGTGTAGATGAAGGGGGGGGGGCATGTTAAAGAGTGATTTTTTTAAAGTAACAATTAAGACATGGATTGTGTATGTGTGCCATTCAGAGGGTGAATGGGTAAGACAAGATGTGCCTTTGAGCGAACTGCCTTTGAACGGGGTTTGGTAGTAGGTGCCAGGCGCACTGGCTTGAGTGTGGGATGAACTGCAACGCTGCAGGGTTTTTCACACTCAACAGCTTCCCGTGTGTACCAAGAATGGTCCACCACCCGAAGGACACCCAGCCAACTTGACACAACTGTGGGAAGCATTGGAGTCAACATGGGCCAGCATCCCTGTGGAACGCTTTCGACACCTTATAGAGTCCCATCCCCCTGGAGAATTGAGGCTGTTCTGAGGGCAAAAGGGGGTGCAACTCAATATTAGGAAGATGTTCCAAATGTTTTGTACACTCAGTGTAGCCGGCTGTTTATTCTGCCTGATGCCCCAAGAGTCTCTCTCTCAGGAGAGAGTGAGTGAAGGAGCCTAGGCTGCAGACTCTTGTTCCAAAATATTGTCACAGAAACACTTGAGAGCTCGACAAGCTGTTGCGGGTTATTTTCTCTGTCCACCATTTTGAAATCAACACACTGTGGTGTGAACAAAATACTGTCTCATTACAGTATGTGTGTTCCTCGGAGATCGTGAGTAAAGTACATTGGAGTGGGGGGGGCTTTGAGTGAGTTCATTCCTGTTCTGTCTACGGTGATGCTTCAGCTGTGAAGAGGCAGAATACAGCACCCTACAGTTTTTAGTCACGTGCACAAGTACAGTGAAGTGCCTTTCTTGCTTGCTCTTTCCCAACAATGCAGTAATCAATATCAGTAGTACTACCATTATTCTTATTCTTAAAAAAACAAAAAAAAAGTCGAAACAAAAACAAACGAGAAGTAGAAATGAGAAGAACACGGGAAAGTAAGTAAGCTAGCTATATACAGGGTCGGTTCCAATACCATATATACAATGTGTAGGCGTACTGGAGGGATGGAGGTAGATCTGTATAGTGGTCAGGTGACTAGGCATCAGGATATATGATAAACAGAGTAGCAGCAGCGTGTATGGTATGTGTGTATAGTCAGTGTGTGTGTGTGTGTGTGTGTGTGTGTGTGTGTGTGTGTGAGATAATGCAGATAGTTTGTGTAGCTATTTAGCGCTCTTATGGCTTGGGGATAGATGCTGTTCAGGAGCTTGTTGGTGCCAGACTTGTAGCTCCGGTACAGTGCGGACAGCAGAGGTTGCAGAGATCGCAGTCTATGGCTTGGGTGGCTGGAGTCTTTTACAATTTCCCAGGCTTTCCCTTCACACCGCCTAATATAGAGGCCCTGGATGGCAAGGAGCTCGGCCCCAGTGATGTACTGGTCTGTCTGCGCCCCCCTCTGTAGCGCCATGGGATCGAGGGCGGTGCAGTCGCCGTACCAAGCGGTGATGCAGCCAGTCAAGATGCTCTCAATGGTGCAGCAGTAAAACTTTTTGATGATTTGAGGGCTCATGCCAAATCATTTCAACCTCCGGAGGGCCAGGAGGCGCTGTCGCGCGTGTGGACCATTTTAAGTCCTTGGTGATTTGGACACAGAGGAACTTGAAGCTATCTACCTGCTCCACTTCTGCCTCACCCATGTCCCCCCCACCACCACCACCACCACCATTTTCTGTAGTCCACGATCAGCTCCATGGTCTTACTGACATTGAGGGAGAGGTTGTTGTCCTGGCACCATACTGCCAAGTCACTGACCTCCTCCCTGTAGGTTGGCTCATCGTCGCCGGTGACCAGGCCTAACACCGTCGTGTCGTCAGCAAACTTGATGATGGTGTTGGAGTCGTGCATGGTCACGCAGTCATGAGTGAACAGGGAGTACAGGAGGGGACTAAGCACACACCTCTGTGAGGCCACCATGTTCAAGGTCCGCGTGGCGGAAGGGATGTTGCCTACCCTCACCACCTGGGATCGGCCCGTCAGGAAGTCCAGGATCCAGTTGCAGAGGGAAGAGTTCAGTCCCAGGGTCCCTAGCTCGGTGATGAGCTTAGAGGGGACAATGGTGTTGAACGACTGAGCTGGTATTCCTCTTATCTAAATGGGTCAGGGCAGTGTGGAGTGCAATTAAGATGGATCTGTTGGGGCAGTATACAAATTGTAATGAGTGTCTGAGGTGATGGAGTTGTTTGCCATAACCAGCCTTTCAATGGGGCAGTATGCAAACTGTTCATCGACTATTTGACTGCAGAAAGGCCAGTTCAACATTGTCGGTTTCATGTGTCTATTCAATGCCGCAGAACACAGCCTGTTATTGAGTTAAGACTGTAAGATATGTGGTGACCTTATGACCTTATTGTCCTTCAAGGCTGGCGTGGTGTGACAATGGAAGCCAGTGTGTTATCTTCTCTCTTTCGGGGAGAGACTCGAGCGTTTACTGAGATGTCTCTAGGTTGTTGTTTTTTCTGTGGCCTCCAGGGGGAACTGAAGGCACACTACAGTCACTGCCCAATCATACAGCCCACTTACACCCAGGGATGGAATGGAAAGATTTTGGGCAGTGGCCAGCCGGGCTTGTACACCGCAATATCTACTAGCCCGGCTGGTATTCTTTGCCATGCGATATTGTCAAACGCCAAACTTTAGCTAAACACATTTTCTACTAGCCCATTCTGAAAAGTACCAGCTGCGGTCTAGCTTAATGTCCGTCCCTGCTTTACACCCCATCTCAAATGGACCGCTAGCTAGCTTCCCCCCCCCACCCCCCTAAGCATATTATGTAGATCTATGACGTATTCAATGAGATAAAACGTTCAGAACATTGCAGATGCGGTAGCCAACACGGTTGCCTATTTTTACATGACAATCATTCCACACAATATATTTCTATCGGAACATTCTATGTCTTTGTGACTTCATGATCAGTCTCCTGAAAGTGTTGGACAGGTCTCAGAACAATGGTGCTAGATACACCGTCAGACTTGACACTTACCGTTGCTTTGAATCTACATTTTGTTGTCTGTGTATGAGGAAGTAGTGTTGGTTTGTTTGTTTACACATATTTGTGTTTCAGTGAGACACATTCTTATTGTGTGTGTGTAAATAGAAGTTGTGTGTGTAATTAATGATGTGTCTCTCTTCATAGGGTAATTGGATTTCCCCATTCCAGGCGGCAGGGATGAGAGAGGGGAGTAAGAGAAGGGTACATCCTCAGGCTTGTGTGTATGCTGATGGGAGAGGGGGGGTTAGGGACACGGAACCCCAGTGTAGCTGTGCTGATGGGGGCTGAAGGGGGAGGGGTGGGGGGGGAAGTTGGGTGGAGGAAGGGAACAAGCAGGTGATTTATAGCAGTTCCACCAGGCCACCTCCTCTGCTCTCTCCCAAAACAGCAGAGCAAGGAAATCCATTACAAATGAAGTACTGTGTTAATGGGCTTTGGTGTGTGTGTGTGTGTGTGTGTGTGTGTGTGTTCATGGTAAACAATTGATGTTTGGGTGAAAAAAAGGTGAAGGTTATTTGAGGTGTTTGTTTCTGTGCAGCAGGTCAGCCTCTTTGCCCCCGGTGTGTGTGTGTGTGTTTATATACAACAATGTTTGTGTTTGTGCTCCTATATAATCAGCTGCTTCCTATTGGCTCCTATGCACCCTCTATCCATCTCTTTTCTCTCCATCCCCCCTCTCTAGTTCTCTCACATGACCCCACCCCCCTCTGCTCTCTCTCTCTCTCCCTCACTTTCTGAGAGATGGAGTGATACAGGCCTGTGTTCTAGGCAGAGGAGAGGAGAGGCTCAGGGGAGAAAACAGAGGAGTGAAGGAGGAATAAATAAAGAGAATGGAGGGATGCTGGTAATGTACCAGCGGAGGGTGAGGACCACGTTCACTGCTGTGGTGTGTGTGTGTGTGTGTATGTGTGTGTGTGTGTGTGTTTGTGTGTGTGTGGATCGCGGCTTGCCCCAGACTCCCACAGGGGGGAGTTGTGTGTGTGTGTATATGTGTGTGTGCAGAGCCTGTCTCCTCTCACATTACCCCTTACATTAAAACCAGTCAGGGGGAAAATTACTGCAGACCTGGGCCACCCTGTCCACCTGGGCCCATGGAGAGAGGGATGAAGCCGGAGGAGGGGATAAAGATGTGGAATAGAGGAAGGGGGGGATAAGGATGGAGCCCATTAAGAGTGGGATGGAATACCCTCTAGATGCTGACATAGGCCAGGTTTGTTGTTTTCCCCCTAATAGATCAGGTGACGATTTGGGGAGGGTGCACCGATCCTACAAGACCTGTACCTTTAGGAACAAATTGTACCCTGAGCAGGTGGAAGATAATTCGGTTGTTGATAAATCTGGTAAGACGCCCCCGTCCACAAACTACCCCCTACCCCCTCTGCAATTGTGTGGATCCGAAAGGTTTGGATAGGTGTTAGTAATAAGGCAAAGGTGGGGCGACTATTCCTTCAATGGGATTGGTAGAATCCACGGGCCAAACAGAATCAAATCCCCTCGGGTCAGTGAGTAATACGTGGGCGACTCCATTCCTTGTATCAAACAGAGGTTTGATAAAGCAAGAGAGAACATAGCGCAAGAGACGATGTGTTTTATTATCAGTGGTATTTACATTGGCACAAAACCCCCACAACCCAACGCTGGAGAGAGCGACTAAAATATGACTTCAATAGCAGGATAGGGGTGATAACATCGTAGGGAACAGATGGTATGTTGGAGGTCCTCGACGGTGCCTCTGCAAAGCTAAGAGGTAGCTGGATGGGTGCAGAGCTGAATTCAGGAAATAATAACAGGCGAATACATCCGACTGTCATGCCTGAATGGAAGGAACTGACCTTGACTGTGTTTCTCTGTTTGTACCAAAGGCCATGTTGGAATAGCGTGGTATGACCGTGAAGTCTTTACAGCGATAAAACTCCTACTCCTACAAGGGCATGTTCTTCAGTCAGAGACCTAGACAGAAACACAGTATTCAGGTAGATGCTGAAGTGGCAAACATCATGGCCCTGCATACAAACCTTTAGCATTTCATCTTTAAAACACAGGTTGTGAAAGGTATTCCTGAAATATAACGGCATTGTATTATGATCTATCCTCCACATACTTAGCCTTGCATTGCCAACTAGGCTCACCTGCTGTATAGAAACAGTTAGAAAATAACTTCATTTGTTGATATCCCTACTCTCTGTGTGTGTGTGTGTGTGTGTGTGTGTGGTATTTGCTCCATCATTTGCCCAGACAGTGTACATGTCATTTTTGGCAAAGTTGTTGTCCTTCATTTTGGCTGCATGTGTGCCTGAAACCAAGTGCTAAGGATCACACACACACACACACAGAGTTTTCCTATCTGGCCACTAGGTGGCGATAGTTGCCAGGCTGCCAAGCAGACAGACCCGGTAGCAAGTCACAGATGTTGTCTGGCCCCTCCTTTTGTTTTCTGCCTATTGAAGAAGGAGACCTCAGCTGCTGAAGGACATTCTCCATTATGGCATCAATGTTCTTTTGAAAATAATTTCCATTAAAACATGCTTTCCCCCCCTTTTTTTAAAGGGACAGTAACAAAGGGAAGGCCAGGAAAAGTAGAGGAGGAGAGAGGGACTGACAAGGGGTGCCTGGATGGGAGTGAGGGATATAAAGGGGGCCTTGATTTAGAGAGGTTTGTGTGTGTATATGTATGAGTGGCTTGTGTATGGGTGTGTTCTGAATAACCATGTACGAGAACAGCAAGACCATCTATCGGGTACACATCACTAGAACTGACGGTCAAAATGATGCCAACGTGTGGGTGAAAATGTGTGCAATGGGTAGAAATTCCAGAAGGAGTAATGTATATCACTATGAGGCTTTTAGATCTGCAGTACAGTGACTCAGAGTCTATCGGAGGGTCACCATGAATGTTGTCAATGAGCATTTCTTTATCTAATAACAGAATGTTTCATGGCTGCCATCAACGAATCCCCTGACTTCCCACCGAGCTCGACTGTTCTCATCTCTGCAGTCGAGACGATATCGGCTAAAAAGCAAAGGTGGTTGTGCATAGCAACAGTTAAAACACTGAAAATTGTATTTGTCTGTGTTTGAGCATTGTATTGGAAGCAATATTACAATAGGAGAACGAGTCAAACATTACGCAGAAAGAGGAACCCGGCCAGTTAGGCCTACAACATTGTGCCTTTTTAAGAAACAGTAGAATGAAAAAACCAAGACAGTTCTGAAACCAAAAAATAAAATACATCAAACGTCCCTTTTCGCTTGTATTCTTTCTGGATCTATCTCTTCAATATCACGTGTCCTTAGTCTCCAGCGATGGATACCTCTACTGCTTCTCGGAGTGAGAGGGGAAGATACGGGGGCGAGAGGAACCGCCTAAGCATGTTTTCTTCTTCTTTTCAATCCCAGTTCATGGTTCCCAGAGGTGGGTGGGGGTGTATTTCTACTACAATCCAGGGCTGAATGGGGCGGCGAATAGTACCACAAAGTTCATCTTTTTCCAGCAAAGCCGCCCCATCCTGGATCCTCAGTCCTTCACGTATGGATCAGAGTCGAGGGGGGCATTCCATCAATTCAGCAAGCCAATTCAAAATCCCAATGAACAAATACATAAACGGCACTTTTCAATTCATAATAACTCATTCATAACGTCTTCAAGTTCATCTCCTGAATTGACTGGGAAGTTCACACCCACCCCCAAACCCTGATCCCAGATCTAGACGTCCCCCCTCTAGTCTACCAGACGGTGGTCTCTCCCATCTCCTGTCCGGGGTGGGACATGGGGGCGCTGTAGCTAGAGTTACTAGCCAGGGAGAAGGGTGGGCTGGGCCCCCCTCCATACACCTCCCCAGGGACGGGCTGCAGGGAGCTGGGCAGGCCGGGCTCAGGGCTGGGGGTGTCTGCGTGGGAGATCATGTCCGTGAACCTCTGGTCATCAGAGGGGTGGTGGGCTGACACAGAGCCCTCCATGGCCCCTCCATGGATATAGGGGGATTCTGCTGGAGACTGAGCCTGAGAGGAGGGAGGGCCGTGGGGGAAGAAGTCATAGTTTCCCCCTCCTCCGTAGTAGTCGCCCTGGTACTCTGTGGGGGGAGAGAGATACGATTATTCAAATAGAAAACAAATCATCTAATTCATTGTGCAGCACACAGACAAAACAATCTATATAGCTACATTCAAAAATGGAACTTCACACACTTTTAAAAAAAGGACCTGCATAAAGATTCAAGATCTTTTAAAAGAATTGCAGTGTTGAGTAGCTTAAGTAACATTTCCTGGAAGGGAGGAGAATGGAGTTCCCTGTTATAGCTGAAAAGTGAAAGAGCAAAACACAGCTAAACTTCTAAAATTCATACGGGAACTCCTTTTTTTAGTCCTGACACTCGTCCTTTTGTGAGTTCGTTTGAGGATTTTTCTTATTTTATTTTTCAAAGCGCCTCAACTTTTAAAAAGGAAATGAAAATCACACTTTCTACTCTGCATTTCAGTTAAACGCCATACACTTTCGCTTTAAGTGTGAGTGGGTTCGTATTTCAGTACCACAGAGGGAAAGAGCAAATATAACTAAGCAAACACAAATTCAATAATGTCTTGTTTAGTGTACAGTTTGATGTTAAACAACCATTCTTCCTAATCCAAACGAAATCAACAATCTGGAAAACCCACACGTTGTTTCAAGATCAGTTAAATGTAGTCAGACAGACAATCAGCATTTCATCAGGCTTTGTTCCTAACTTGACAAAGAAACATTTCCCCTCTACATAACTAAATCAGCAGCACACCAACCTTATGTTACAAATTGTGCTAATGAGGGGAAGGAGAAATCCACTTTCAATGCAATGAAATCCACTTTTTTTTTTTCTTAAAAAAAAAACACAAAAAAACAATAAACAAGCTAATTATTGAGTCGCACAAACAGAACCCTGCTAGCTACGACAGACCTTGAGAATCAACCTGCTCCTGGGGCGGCCGGGGGGAGGGACGGGGAGGGGCAGAGAGAGACGCACACATGTACACGCATGCACACGCATAGACACACACACACACACACACACACACACACACACACACACACACACACACACACACACACACACACCCTCCTCTCTAAGCAGCAGCAGTAGTAGAGGAACAGAAGGATGGAAGGAAGGAGTAGTCCTGCTAATACAGTAGAGCTCCCCGGCTCCACCGAGGCACAAAAGGGTGTGAAAAGAGGCATGCTGAGAACGGAGGGAGCTAGAAGCAAGAGATGAAGGTTTTGTCCTCCTCTCCCCTCCTTCCCTCCCTGTCCGTTCTATCCTTCACGGCTCCCTTTTAATTACTGTGGATGGAGGCTGCTATGGTCCCAGTATATGACTGATTCCTCAGCAACATCTCTCTTCAGCTTTGTCCTGCTGGGATGATCAACTGGCAAACTGGCTTTTGTTTTTAGAATTCTGTGGTTGTTCACTTTCAGCCCATTCCGGAATGATCTATGTCTTGATTTCAACATTTGACTTTTCTATATTTCAGAATCGTCTATGCTGTTCCAGTAGGCCACTTGAGGAGCAGTCAACACCCTTGTCTCCCTGCAGTTTAGACAGAGCTGGGCAGCACAGAGGCGAGCAATGGCATACCTGACGAAAACCATGTCACTAAAATCTTCACCAGAGATCACCTGTGAGCTTTAGCGACAGGTGACGGCGTTACTACGCGTTGCACAGTCCTCAACCGAGTCATCATGCTATCTGACGTAAAGGCAATTGACGGCGAGTGTATTTTACCAATATATAATCAAACCGTGAGTGTGTCTTACCTGTGTAGTATCCATAGGCCCCAGGCCCCAGTATGTCTGGGTCCTCCAGTCGTCCTCCCAGGGGCCTCATCCTCCGGGGCCCTCTGAAGAAGGCGTGCCGCCGGGCCCCCAGAGCACTCAGCTGCTTCATCCTCCTCTCCTTAGATCGACGGTTCTGGAACCACACCTATAGAGAAAGAGATATGAGATGCGTTATCAGGCCACATCCCATCTATAACGACCTATGACCCAGAGAAGCATCTAAGATGATCTATCAGATCAAAGGAAGTGAAACTATTTTAATAGGTTTAAGATTTCCTTTTCCTTTTCACGGACAGAAATAAAAAAAATTGTACTGCATTTTTACACAGGCACACATAGTGTCGCAATCAAACTCACATCTAATCTAGCTTCATTTCTTGTCCATTACTTGTCTACAATGGACAGTAACGATCGCCAGATGTATTCATTATCCATTTCACATTAAGTGTTACAACACAAAAAGCAAATGGGAAAACTACAAGGTAGTTGAAATGACAAGGCCCCACTCCTAATCATCAACTAAATCAAATCACCCTCAAATTAAATCCACCTTCATTTCAGACCTTAATAGTTTTTGTCCATTTTTACTTTGTCCATTTCACAGACTTGGGAGTGCTATTTAACTAGGCTTGTTATGCTCATATAGGAGTTTGAATTCTGTAGTGTAATGAGTACTGCTAGCTACAACAGAATAAATGAATTTTGGACAAGGGATCTGTGGGAAAGGTTTAGAGAGTGCAATACAATGTAATGTTAATCATTCACAACGTGTGTTCTTAGCCCTTGGATGTGCCAAACGCATTTCACAGGGACTGCACAACATCAATGATTTTAAAAAATTCAACTCAATTCTTCTTGTACTCAAAATGTTTATTTTGAACATAATGCACTGTAATTTAAGATTTAAAACTACAGAATTTTCTCTCAGCCCGGAGGCAAAATGTGTAGAATAGCAGGAAATTGGCTTTAAAACTGCTAAATGTTCACTTTGATGACGAGAGGGAGGCCTTTAAAAATGTTTTCCAGTGCACCGAACTTGATTAGTTCGGCCATGCACCGCAGAAGTCATAGTAAAACTGCGTGTCTGCTTTTTGTATCGGACTGTAAAGGTAGGAGTTCTGTTATTATGACGGGTTGGTCCCTGATGAATTTTCTCATCTCAAAAAAAAAAAATTATTTTTTAATTATTATTATTTTGCTGTCTTGAGACCGGTATAGAAAAGAGTTCTTCTTAGGCACATGGCCTGTAGAAATAACTTAATAGAATTAAAGGGCTCCGCTATAAGGAATATGGATAATGTGGGGTGGAGGCAGTGAGGGTAAACTAACAAACGTGGATGAACACGGTCTCTACCTCAACGTCCAACCCAGACACATTGAAATAAGATATTCAGCCTCTCCACTTTGAGGACTATGGCTGTATGTGAGAGGCAGAGTGGAGGTTCACTTTCAACCAGGACTCAGGCGTTAGAGGGAGACACCATAGCCACCAACAAACACCCAGTGGTGTCCTAGAAACAGAAATCACACTGGAGCTGTTTTGTAACCAGTGATATGGACGTCGACATGTTTTGAAATGATCCAATAAAATCAATGAATCAGTCAGCAACACAAAGGAACACGCACAGAGCAACACATTCATTTCGATAGGTCACTATTTCCCATGTGCCCCGGCAGGCCTCAACACAACAACACAGCTGAGAGAGCAGAGACGTTAAACACAGTCGTCGCTCCTCCTCGGAGTCAAATAAACTGCCTTTGTACAGGAACAAAGGCGAATAGGAGATATTTCAACATATGGAGGACTTACTTTGCATTCTAAAAACATAACACATTGCGCGTTGTCTCTGCGTCGGCGCTGCATAATAAAACATGTTAACACCAGCTAGGCTACACCAGAGGCACAATTCCCACTGTGTCGGAGATTAACCAATAGAAAAAAACGCAGAGAAAAACAGCTAAAACCACTTAGGCATTCCTCTCCATGCTTTTCCTAGCAAAGACGACACCTGCCTATTGAGAACAATAGTCTTAACTGTAAGGTTCCATTTTTATGGAAACGCTTTCGCTCCCGCCTCGAGAGAGCGTTGCTTAGGGATGACTACACACGCGCGCGCACACCAGACCTGGGTTCAAACACTGTTTCAGGTATTTCAATACATTTCACAACAAGTATTTAGAATACCTTTATTTGAAGAAGAAAAAAAGTAGTTGAATATTGGAATGTATTTTAAAAATACAATTTGGTAAGCATTAGCATGTAATCACCAGTACTACAAATACATATCCTTGGAAGTATTTGAAAGACCGCATTTTCAAAACAATATGTATATATTGTTTGGGCGTATTTGAAAAAAGTTTTTAATGTACTTACTAGTTTGATTTGAATTAACAAACATATCATTTCACTTTTTAATCCAAATACGCAGCCTAAGCTTTACACCGGTGTCTCATGAAGGATGACAAGATGCCATGTTACATTCAATAATAAAACATCAGGGTTTCAAAATGCTCGCCAGACATGGAGCAGCGATCTGGTCTGAAGATATGCCCTGCAATGCTGAAAAGCTGCTCCACAGCTGCAGAGGATGCTGGGACATGGATATAGGTACTCAGCAGCAACTATGTGCGGTGTTGGATGTGTGTGACTGTGTTTCTTGCAGAATGTCAGAGGATGGTGGAAGATATGAGGTGATGAGGTACTCCTCAAGGTTATTTATAGTAAACTAAAACTCAAACTAAAACAAACATTTAAAAAAACTTCAACTACACTGAAACTATTATCTTTGATTGCAAAACAAACTAAAATAAAAAAAAACGTCAAATTACGTTAAGTTTTTTAAATTCTAAACTTCGTGCCAAAAAATGTAATGGAGTTTTCAAGCTTTTTTTCTATGCTGCCAGGAGATGCCGGTTTCAAATAGGCCTCGCTTGTGCATCACTATCACTAGCTATCAATAGCTAACAGGGAAGAAATAAGAGGGCGGGTGTTTGAGTGAACATTGGCGACAGCAAAAGGTGAAGCCCTGTATGGGATTGTCTTGAGTACATTGCTGGAAAGGACAAAAGTAAGTGTATTGTGTGTCAGCAGCGTGTGTGGAACAGAGATACACTGAACAAAAATATAAATGCAACATGTAGCTGTTCCCATGTTTCATGAGCTGAAATAAATAAAAGATCACGGAAACACAAAAAGCTTATTTCTCTCAAATTTTGTGCACAAATTTGTTTACATCCCTGTTAGCAAGCATTTCTCCTTTGCCAAGATAATCCATCCACCTGACAGGTGTGGCATATTAAGAATCTGATTAAACAGGATGACCATTACACAGGTGCACCTTGTGCTGGGGACAATAAAAGGCCCCTCTAAAATGTACAGTTACAGAGATACCATGGTGAGATCCATTCATCAACCGCCATCATCTCACGCTTCAGCATGATAATGGCCGGTCCCATGTCGCAAGGATCTATACACAATTCCTGGAAGCTGAAAATGTCCCAGTTCTTCCATGGCCTGCATACTCACCAGACATGTCACCCATGGAGCATGTTTGGGATGCTCTGGATCGACGTGTACGACACTGTGTTCCAGTTCCCTCCAATGTCCAGCAACTTTGCACAGCCATTGAAGAGGAGTGGGACAACATTTCACAGGACACAACCAATTTGGTCACACCAGATACTGACTGGTTTTCTGATCCACACCCCTACTTTTCTTAAAGCTATCGGTGACCAACAGATGCGTATTTGTATTCCCAGTCATGTGAAATCCATAGATTAGGCCCCAATGAACATATTTAAATTGACTGATTGCCTTATATGAACTGTAGCTCAGTAAAATCATTGAAATTGTTGCATGTTGCATTTATATTGTTGTGCGGTGTAAAAAGGAAAACCCAACCTCAAAGTTGAACTGAACAGCGCCCACAGAGAATCATACAAACCATTTCAGGATGAAGACAACGCGAGACAGCCACCAGCTCTTAGTAGCTGCACGCAAATTGCAACGTTAGGACAATCAACTTTAGCAGTTGGAATGAAAAGAGCAGAAACATGGCAACCTAATTCAAACGAGTAAAAAAAAAAAAAAAGAAAGAAGCACTGGTTAGTTTATTGATCCCGTTGTGCGTGTCCATGGGCGTATCCATGAGACTGTACGATGAGCCAGCCTTCAGAAAGTTCAACCAAACACTTCATCCCAAATTTAGAACTCCCGGCGCTGCTGGAGTAAATGTCTTGATTGCTTCGCAAATGGACACAGCAACCCAGAAAGTGAAGGAGATTCTGAAAGAGGCATAGAAAATAACCCTGTGTGTAGACGGACCGATAAAGAAAGGATCGACTGCTTTGCTTTTGTACATATCAACCTGCTTCTATCACCCCTCCTTCAAGAAGGCACGGCATGCGTTGCTCAAGCTCCGTCGGATTTAGCATCCACACACCAGGGAGGTGGGACAGGACATTGGGAGCATGGGACATACCAGAGAAGATCCTACTCGTCGTAACTGTCAATGGGGCGAACATAGTCAAGACTATCAAGTTATTACAGAACAGGCAAGGGAATACCCTTGACCCACAACAACCAGAGATGGCCATAGCTTTGAACGGTGCGGCAGAAATGTCTGAATCTGAGTCAGACAACCAATAATTATATTTTTTCATCCAAGTCACATTAAGATTGATTTGTAACTTAAAACATAAGCAAATGTATGACCTGAACCCTCACCGTATGTATTACTGCCCCCCAGTGGCAAGAAGTAACATGCCAAAATAACGCAAGCTTTAGGTCTCAAGACATAAATGGCTCCTAACCTCCCACACATAGGCTACTCTCTGTCTCTAACACGAAAAAGTACAACTGAAGCAAAATAAAAATGATTTGATCAAATTTGAACGAAATAAAACCGAGTGAATCATGTCTGAAAACTAAACGAAATAAAACCGAGTGAATCATGTCTGAAAACGAACTGAAGCTCAACTGGATGTCCATCGCATCAGAAAGGACATACTCATGCATGGATAGCTTGGTGACAGGCAGTGTGTCAAGCCTTCATCCGCATTGAGAACTGATGTAATAATGTGATTCTGAGAGCAAATGTTGACTTGCGGTTGTCAGTGGCGTAGAGAAGTTTCACAGGGACCCCCCACAGTTTTATAACTAATCTCATGCTTTACATTTTTTATTTTTTTTAACATATTTTGCCTTGAGGCTTAAATAATATTTATCTTATTAATATTAGCAAAATATGAAATGTGTATTTTTATAGACAGAAGAGTCAGCTATCACTACATTTAAATTAACAACAATATCCAGAATTGGCAGAATTTCAAACACTTTTTTGGAAAGTTTGAAGTACGGTATACTTTGCTCCGAACAAGGGCATTTCCAGGCATAGAGCCGACATGGAAATTAATAATATTGAAGGTATTTCAATTTTTTTTTTTAAATGTGGGGGGGGTCATGAAACTGTCCACCATCTTGGTTCTATTTACAGTGCCTTCGGAAAGTATTCAGACCCCTTGACCACCATCTTGGTTCTATATTACAGTGCCTTCGGAAAGTATTCAGACCCCTGAACTTTTTCCACATTTTGTTACGTTACAGCCTTATTCAAAATGGATTAAATACAAACATTTCCTCAGATATCTACACACTATTCCCCATAATAACAAAGCGAAAATGTATAAGGTCCCACAATTGGCAATGCATGTCAGAGCAAATACTAAGCCATAAGATCGAAGGAATTGTTCAAAGAGCCCCGAGACGGGATTGTGTCGAGGCACAGATCTGGGGAAGGGTACCAAAACATTTCTGCAGCATTGAAGGTCCCCAAGAACACAGTAGCCTCCATCATTCTTGAATGGAAAAAGTTTGGATTCACCAAGATTCTTCCTAGAGCTGAGTAATATGGGGAGAAGGGCCTTGGTCAGGGAGGAGTTCCTCAGTGGAAGAGTTCCTCTGTGGAGACGGAAGAACCTTCCAGAAGGACAACCAGCTCTACAGCACTCCACCAATCAGGCCTTTATGGTAGAGTGACTCAGTAAAAGGCACATGACAGCCCACTTAGAGTTTGCCAGTAGGCACCTAAAGACTTTCAGACCATGAGAAACAAGATTCTCTGGTCTGAGGAAACCAAGATTGAACTCTTTGGCCTGAGGAGGAAACCTGGTACCATCCCTACGGTGAACCATAGTGGTGGTAGCATCATGCCGTGGGGATTTTTTTCAGAGGCAGGGACTGGGAGACTAGTCAGGATCGAGGCAAAGATGAACGGAGCAAAGTACAAAGATATCCTTGTTGAAAACCTGCTCCAGAGCTCTCAGGACCTCAGACTGGGGCGAAGGTTCACCTTCCAACAGGACAGTGACCCTAAGCACACAGCCAAGACAACATAGGAATGGCTTCGGGACAAGCCTCTGAATGTGCTTGAGTGACCCAGCCAGAGCTCTGAAAATAGCTGTGCAGCTACGCTCCCCATCCAAACTGACAGTGCTTGAGAGGATCTGCAGAGAGGAATGAGAGAAACTCCCCAAATACAGGTGTGCCAAGCTTGTATTGTCATACACAAGAAGACTCGAGGCTGTAATTGTTGCCAAAGGTGCTTCAACAAAGTACTTACTAAATGGTCTGAATACTTATGTATATGTAATATTTCAGTTTTTTATTTTTTATACATCTGTAAAAAAATCCAAACCTGTTTTTGCTTTGTCATTATGGGGTATTGTGTGTAGATTGATAAGGGAGGAGAAAACTATTTAATGCATTTTAGAATAATGTTGTAAACGTAACAAAATGTGGAAATAGTCAAGGGGTCGGAATACTTTCCGAATGCACTGTACAGTATACCACAGTGCATTATGTTGTTGCTAATCAGAGACAAATGGGATCGATTCAGTGTTGTGGAGACATGAAACTGAGAAGATGCTCCAAGGCCTGCTACAAGGCCTGGCCTGAGAGGAGAGGAGAGATTGTCTGGCAGTAAATGAGTGAGGACAGAGGAGCGAGGGGGGTGTACGGTATACAGCATGTAAATCAGTGAAATCAGTGGTAATTACTGTCAGCACACAAAAAGCCACATCTCAGCTGGCAGTGACGGTGCTAATCACCCTAACACAGTCTAAACCCAGACACCGAGAGTGTGTGTTTGTGTGTGTGCATGTGTGTGGTTATGACATAAAGGCTAGAGATCTGAATGTGGTTGGCAGCAGTGAGGATATATTCCACTTCAAGATGGTAAACAGTCATGTTATTACACTCTCATTAGCAATGACTTATGATCTCACATGTTGTCACAGGCCCATCAGATCTCCCTAACAGGGTTTGAGGTCAATTCAGTTTTAATTTGTCAATTCAGGAAGTGAAAAATCCTCATACTTCCTTGACTGACCAGAACTGCTCATTTAAACCTCTAAATTGTCTTGGTTGGCATGTGCACCTGTTAACATACCCGTTTACAGTATTTTTGTGCAGTGCTGTGAGCTTTCTTTGTTGTAATGACACTATTGATCAATTATTGGCTGTTAAAAGCATTAACAGTGCATTATATTTCTAAAATGTGAAGGCCTATGGCTACAGATATGCTACATATTTAAACATGCACATACTGTGCAGGCAAGCCAGGTACTATACTTGCTTCAATAATAAATGAGAAATCAACAGCAAATACAATATGTCATATTAAGAAACGAATGTCTTCCATCTTTAATTCAAATTGATTCAAATCATAATTTATATTTTGCTTTAATTAAAAAACCAAACCTATCAAACAGGAGTCTAAATAGGCTACAATAGACGGTAAATAGACTGGCCAAATTGCCAATTTAATGTCTGATTATTCAACATCTTGAATTGATAAGAGATAAAGAAAACCACAACTCAATCTTAAGAAATAGTAACCTTAATTATATTAATTGATCAGTTGATAGTGCAGCAAAATATTACAAAAAATTTCACAAACAAATACGTAATGTACTTTCTACACTAATTTCCATTTCCCGGGGAGGGATGTCCATTAACTCTCGAGCTGATTTGATAGATTTATGCATTTCACTTGAACGTGTCTTGTTATTTTTCGCATATTAATTTTTACCAAAGACGTTTTCCCTCCAAAGATAGGTCTACTTCATTCATTTAACTTTTAGGGTCCGGACTGTTAATAACCTACATTGTGTTGCGACATTCTTTTCACTCTCACTTTGTCAAGTACGTCTTTAATTAAATCTCGATCTATTCTAACTAATTCATCACGAATGGTGAAGACAGCAGGCAGGCCCATGTTGCCTACACCACGTAGCCTACCAAACCTCAACAGTGCTCATCAAACAAGCAAAGAGAAAAACCACAGAACGTTATTTCTCAATTTGACCTGAAAACTCAACATTATCAACCCAGCTTCTATTCTATTCTATTCTATTTGATAAAGTTATGTTCTATTTATAATAGGAATTCTAACTTGTCCAAATAAAAACCAGGCTCTGCATCAACCAGCAATGAATATGCTTAAGTTAGCCTGCTCTCCTACCTGTATAACCCGCATGTTGAGTCCAGTCTCCTGGGCCAACTGTTCCCGAATGTGCCGTGTGGGTTTCGGCGTGGCCACGAAGGCAGCCTTCAGCGTCTCCAGCTGCTTGGCTTTGATGGTGGTCCGCGGGCCTCGCCGCTTCGTGCCCGAATTCTGCTCCTCATTCTCGTTATTGTTCATGTCCTTATCCGAGGACATGGAATTGTCCGTCTCTTTTGTGTCGTCCTGTATCGGGTCCTGGAGGTCCGGCGATAAACTTCTGTCTGTGCATGATGACACTGGGGGACGGGAGAGAATGGAAAGGTTTCAATCGAAGGTGTCATGGGGCCTACTACTAGATTATTGCTGTAGCCTGTCTAATCACAAATAAACTAGAATATGTGGAACAATGACGCCTCACAAAATACAAATATGGAAGCCGTTCCAGTTCCTTAAATATATATATATATATATACATAAAATAGCCTACACTTTGCCAATGTAACCAATATGAAACAGACCAAATACATGGATTTACCAGTTTAAATCTTCACAAATAAAACAGGTGTAACCAACTCGACACTGCCCGCATGTGACCTAAGCGATCGAGATAATGAAAGAGAAATTATGCATGTAATGTGAAACAAAAAAAAGGGAGCTAGGCTGATCCCCAAGGACCCGCTGCGTCGCACGATAACAGCACGTCATTGTCCGAGGGGAGGGCTGTTTGAGCCATTCATCTGACAGGAATTTATAGCGTTGATAAGACTGAGCTCTGGTCAGATGCATTCAGCGAGGCGGAGATGCTTTGTTGGGGAACATCATCAAACGCTAGGCTACACATGCCCTATACACCGCCCATTGCGGCCGCGAGAATGTCAGTATGTTCACATTTGTAGCTACAGACACCCAACGAGGGGTCAAATTCAATGTCACGTCTTTCCAGGATACAAATGTTATTCCTCACCTTGCTGATCTAAAGACAAAATCGAACGGCAGTGATGGGAGCCCGAGAACCCCATAAACACAAGCTTTTCTGAAAGTTGTTGACGTACACATTTTAGTTCCAAACACCCCAAAGTGTAGGCCTAATATCTTAACAATATCAAGTTGAATGTTGAATAACGACATTTTAGAGATATTTATTTATTTGGCGAGGAAGTGACTTGCAGCCGAATTATCCATAGGCTACAAATGTTGGACCATGTAGGCCTACGATACTGCAGCTAAAATGGGAGAGTAAACTAGAATATAGAACAGAATCCCCAAATGCATCTACATCTATAATACTAGGCTACTTCAGATTGGACGCAGACGATACTCCAACGCATGCAGAGCCAGAGCTAACACGCAGACAAGCACCGTGTCCATGGTTTTGAATTACCTGACGGAGGCCTATTGCAGGACGTGATATAGGCCTAGGTTATGGCTCTAGATAAAACCAAATTAAAAGGCATAGTAACACAATAGGTTTTCGAATTCATGCATTTTAGTTCGCAAAATCATATGTGAATATGTGGTATAGGCCTATCCTATTTTAGAAATACAACAAATACAACCCAGCTGTAGTTTAAGGCGTTTCTCATCATGCACAAATAGCCTTAATTCTCCACCATTCCCCAGTGTATGGGATGGGACCCCACGTTGAAACGATTAGTAAATAAATACAGGCAAATTAATCAGTTAACGTAGGTGGCCAAAACAGTCTTCCAAAAAAACAACCCGTTAAACGAGCATTAAATTATGCTCGTTGCTTTCAAATAAAAATGCAGACTATAATATACCACTTATATTTTTTTTTGGGGGGGGCATGGGCTACTAAGAAAGAAAGGTCCATTATTTTCAGGAAACCGTGTAGAATTTTTTCCCAAGAACAAGACGAACATTAGTAGACCGTCTAGAATGTCTACAGTAGAATGTCTACTGTGGACGCACTTTTGAAACCCTTAGCTATAATTAGGCTACCTGAATTCAAATTGACTTCCTTGATAGCCCCTGAGCTTAGGTAGTCTTCTTTGCACACAAACTTATTTTCGTCGATGACATAGAGCTCCTCGCCCGTGGACAGCTGCTTGTTGCACACCATGCACGTGAAGCAGTTGAGGTGGAACACCTTGCTGCGCGCCTTGCGCACAAGATCGCTGGGAGAGATGCCTTGGAGGCAGCCCGCGCACTTCGTCCCAAACCTCCTGAAAAGAAAGGGAGAGAGGAGAGAGGGGTTGATGTGAAATCCCCACGACACAGAAATACATACCAAAAAAATATGCATTTGAGATGGACATTTAACTGTTCTAACTTTTAATTAATAATTATTTTTTTTTAAATGTATAGGCCTATTATGCATGTAGACCTATAGCGAATTTTGCAACTGTGGGCAATGCAGAAGGTTTGGCGCGTAGCCTGATTTGAAGTGTTTGTTCCAAGAAAATTACGAAATTGCAATGACAAAACACTTACAACAATGACTAAAGGTATTCTATAGTAGTTATAATGTATTGTTTTTATGTTATACATTTGTTTCATTGTATTACATATTTGCCATGATTGAAGAAGGGGTAGGCTATTTCGAAATCATTTTCGTTAAAATCTAACAGACTACTCTTGATACATAATATAGCCTAAAATGTAGCACCTGCGCTAGACTGAGAAATACCATAATTCTTGTTTTTAACAATAAACCCACGCAGAACGTATTAGTGACAGTCGTCACATTGTGACTACAGAGATATCCGAGGATTAAACAGACTAGGAACATTTTAGCGTGAAATCTCCCGTTAATCCACATTCACCCTCTTCACGTGCAAAAAAAAGCATGGTGGATATACTCGTATTATATGGATAGACAGGCGAGTATAATAACAGCCTAACTCAACGTCTCATCGTTTCCGGGGATAAGTCGACAAGGTAAATCAGTTGAAAATGAAGTGTTTCACTGGAAGAAAAGGTGTGCCACATACAGTGATGGGTGAATGGGAAGCCTTAGTATGTGTTTCTCCCACCATGCATTGTACTTTAGTGTTTCCCTCTCCGATGTGAAATAAATAGGCCTAATCCACCTCAACACTAGCCAGAAACCTCATCACGCGCCTCTCATGGTGATTTGGTAATCTCTCTCATCAACATGGCGTCGCCTCAGTACGAAAAAAAAATACAGGAATTGAAAATATTTCAATTATAATACGATTATTGGAGGTAGTGTGTGTTTGAGGGGGGCGAGCGGTCGAGGCAAGCCCCCTTTATTTTTATCAGAATCCCTCTCTCTCTCTTTCTTTTTCTCTGTCTCTCTCTCTCCAGCCATTTGCTATAGTATCGCTCCACGGTACCCTTTCACATGCACGGCTCCGCGAGGACACAGCACTACTTACACAACAAATGGCTACATTAGGGTGATTACTGTTTCGCCTGGCTAATTGTTCGGCCATTTAAATCCACGGATGGAAGCCGGCTAATATGATGGTCAAGGCCGTTTGAGGCCAACATTGCCTTCACAAAGGCTTAACTACTGGGCCTCACATGTCATTAAACAATTGTACAGGAGGGGGAAAAAAGCTGACACATAGCTGACACATAACTAATTGGTATGATGCTATGAGAGTGCGCGTACACAAACAAGGGCCTACACTTATCACTGAATTACCACTTTGAAGAACTGAGCGGCTGGCGTAGGCCTAATGGTTAAGTTTTCAAATCTATTGGACCAAACAATAGTGGAAATAGAGAGTACAGGTGAGAGGAAAATGTATATTATAAATAGATTTCAATTGCCTCCATGTGCATGAATGGATTAATAAGAGAAGTGAATATTCCAGCCGACATAATATTCAACCCCACCAATAATATTGATTTATAAATAAAAGTGATATTATTTGTCATAATAAATATTAAGAATTAAGGTTATGATTCATATTGTCAGAAAACACACCCGGTGTCTCTAAAAAACACCCTCTTCATGTAAAACTCAAGCGGACAAAGAGTGATAACGTGGACATCTCAGGCTATGATTAAATAGTTCTGTCAAAATGCTAAATATATGTGTGATATTCAGAGCTGTAGAATTAACTTATAACTCTGAAATTATATACATTTATATAGGCCTAATAATGATATGATTTTTTGTTGCGAAACCAATGTTTCTGCAAGGTTTGAAATGTTATAATTTGAAGTGACATTCTAAAACAATTCAAATAACTGATAGGCTATCTCGCCTATAGGTGAATTATAGGCCATCATGTGAAGTAGGCCTTGGTGAACCATATCCATTTCCACAAAACAATGTGTATGCGTACAGAATAATATCATTATGGTTCATTAAATATGTGAGTGACGCTATAACGAGAGCTATTTTGATCATTGTGTGACATTCAATCAATTTCAGCATTTTAAGACACTAACAAAAAACAGACAAACAAATCTTCAGAGCAGCGGGGTTATAATTCTCCCTGGTGAGTTCACTGAGTTTTTTTGGCATACCTGCTTTTTCGCACGAATCCCCAATCTGAATGCTTACCTGAAAAAGTCTATTTTACAATAAAGCTTCCCATCACGCGAGAAGCACTTCTCCGTCAGGTTACAGTGGCACTCGCAGCATTGGACGCACTTGGCGTGCCAGGCTCGGTCCAACACGTTGAGCAGGAACCGGTCCAGGATGGGCCTGTCGCACCCCGCGCAGTGGACCATCATCCCGCCCGTCTGGAGGATAACGAGGGCCGACCTTCCCACGCGGACTCCGGTGCTGGGTCTGGGGCCACGCGGCTCTCCGCGCAGCAACGTCTTGGCTCCGGGGTTGTGGACAAAGCAGGCGCGAATGATCTGTCAGGTGGGTGGATGGGTGGGGAGAAGCCCCTCTCCACTACCGTTTAAAGGCAGGCTATAGGCGAACACTCCCCGAAGTTTCTCTATTGTACTCCTGGTTCTGGACGCCCCTGTCCTGTTCTGTCCTAGCACTTGTCACAATCCAGAATCCAAAAGAAAAAAATATGAATTTAAAAAGCACCTATAGTCCTCTTCTTCATTGACGGGCTGCGTAAAAATTGGCACGTGGAAGGAAAGCCTGTTCGTCCCGGCTGTAGAGAAGACGTTACATGGGCTGTAGCCTATTCTTTTTATTTTGTTGTTGTTGTCATTTTTTGTTTTTAGGTTCCACTTCTTCGCCTCCGCTCACCTCACGTCGACACTTTTCGCATCACTGTGCCCGGCTCTGCGGGCGCCGGGCGCATCCGTATTCAGATTGGGTGACGCTCTCCTTAATTCCTGTGCCTGGGTGGCCAATCAGGACTCAAGTTGTCATGGTTACCCCTTTAAATAATGGTCGGTAGCCTACCTTCAGGTTGACCCAAAACATAAACCATGCTTGCAGAAATAGGCTAATAAACTTTAACTTTGCGGAGAGGGACATGATATTTTGGCAAACATATCACTGGTCAATTGTTTTGGTACTGCCCTGTTATAGAATGGACCTAAACGGTGTAATTAGGTCTACAATCTGCCATTTTCTATTTGTCAACTGTAGCTCAACTATCAAGCTCTTGGGGTGAATGGATTTTAGGGACTATCCCCACCCGACGCTTCAAGAAATGGAGCACCAGCCGAAGAATTACATAGGCTAAACTACCTGGGCCATATAACATTTTAAAAAACATGCCTTTTGTCTAATATCACCAATCAACAAGATCTTTCTCTGTTACAATTGGGCCAATTAAGACATGTTATTTAGGGGAAATTCAAGTTTTGATTGGTTTAATTGAATCCCCACAAATTCAAAGCTAAATGAAGCTTCTATAGACACCAAGGCACAAAACAAAAACCTGCGGATCATCTTCCATTTTCTTTCTTCTTTTCACCTCTTCTTCGTCTTCTATCTTTGACAAGATGACCTAATGGAGTTGATGCCTATTAGCCAACACCTTTCTAAAGCGGCCTACAAAGTGAGGGGGCCGTCTTTACATGACATGATACCCGCCTTAAATGACCCTGAATGGGATGCGATGGGAGTAGCTGAACAAGAGCTAATGCTACAAAACCCTCCCTGCATTATCATCTGTCTCTCCCTCTGTGTGTGTGTGGAGTGGAGGGGACGGGAGGGTAGGGGGACCTAGGCAGGCCCTTTCTCATGCAGAAAGCTATTTACAGGGAAATGCATAGGATTAAGATAGCGGGGCCTCATCAATAGGGAAAGCCGAGTCGCCCGCCGCTTTAACAGAGTAGCCACCAATCGAAGGGAATTTCAATATTTACCCCGATCATCATTTAGTTAGTTGCTGCATTGCAAACATCATGCAGACGCTAATGGTTGTTAGTGGAAATGCGAGGCTTGTTTAAAACTGCGTTTGAGCAGTTGTAGTATAGTCCTATAATGAGTTGGTTAAGCAGGTGTTAATTTGGACCCATTACGCATTCTCATTTAAGATAACGTTTTAATTAGAACAACAACAACCTCATCAACAACATGGATTGGCAACTTGATGCATTCATAATAATATCATTTCAGTTGCACATTGTTGCTGTAGGCCTACATAAAAAAAACTAAGAAACGTGTTGTTTATGATAAATATGAAAATAGCCTGCTTTATGGCAAGAAACTGACAATATTTCAAGTTTGACGTAAAATACACGACTGTCATATTTGTATGAGTTTGTATGAGTTTTATAGGCCTATCAATATTATTATAATTTATTATTCTGTCATACGAATGATGTATTATTATGTATTAGGCATTATTATTATTATTGTTATTATCATATCCTTACCATCTTTCACCATTACCACCACCACCATCATCCTAATCAATGTTTTCAACCAAAAGCATAGGCCTACTGCACGGATAAAACAAGACCTATAGCAATTAGCTAACCTTACATAGAGCCAACATAAAAACATGTGCTAACCAGAGTGAAGTTGTAGCGCGTGCATGCATGCGTCCATTTTGGATCAGTAGGATTATCCATCCATATCCAACCGTAGATTGTAAAATGTGAAATGGTTGGTATTAAATGGTGACTCTACATGATAATAAAGCAGCAATTTGTGTAGCCAGGGGAGGCCGTTCAGCTTGTTGGGAGAGAAAGGGGGAGAGCCCGGGCCACCAAGGGGACCCCCGCCGCTCTTGGCAGGCGAAAGTGGCAGCAAAGCTTGGACTCGTTCTCGGTCTTAATCCCAAAGCTATCGGGGCTTGCTATTTATTTTTCTCACCAAATCTTATTTTCTTGACTCTCCGTTTAAGAACTCCTAAACATTTCAGTTCGTATGTTATTAGCACCAATGAACATAGACATGTAGGCCCCGTCAACAACAAGTAAATAAGGCGCGAAATAGACGACAAGTGCACTTGGTGTGCCTACTAATTTACATATCTGAAACTGTTATAAATTGCTCAAATTCAACCTGCCAACTGTTGATGAGTAGTCAACATGGGTTTGTAGCCTGTAGTATTTGCCTGCCTCATATTATCCTTTAGGTCTATGATAATACCCTATTATTAATACAACCGGGTAGCATTCACGTAGACTACGATAAGGGTGTGCGTAGAGTCGTATAGGCCTTTCCAAATAATGATACAAACGGTGCTTTTAGAGAATATAATCTATTTTGGGGACAAAGCGTTATCACCCTGTACGTGGGAAGAGAACATGTTGGGTAAAGAGAGCTCTTGCCACAGCTTCTCGCCTCTTGTTTGAGTCACATATTTCATTGTATAGGGAAACATTTCATTGGGTAGCGGTGTTCTCTCGTTTATCCCATCACCTTTTCTCTTCTGCCTGTCCCCAGCTCTCTCCGCTGCAAGCCAAACAGTCCAGCGCCGTGCCTAGCAGAGCCACACAGAGTGCGTCCCGCACCTGCTACTAGGAACTCCCGAAGAGAGCGGAAGTGATCAAGGTGCTGAAACTTGACAACTCGCTGCAGGGGCCGGGTTTTTATTTATTCTTCGCTCTTGCTAGCCTAATTGAATATACAGATGTAGGATCTAAATTTGATCACTCTTTTGTCGCTGGGAATTTAGCTAAATTGTAGTGTATTCAAGGTTTAAAAAGGCTTCTAAAGTTCGTAAATTCCACTTTAAAATGTCAGACTTGATTTGCCCTAACGAAAAATATAAACCCCTAAAAAAATGTAAATTGATTATAATACACATAATATTTCACATTTCCTGGACTATTTTCCTGCTGTAGCAAACTGGCTCAAATTAAAATCTTACATCTATATGTACATTAGAAAGCACCCATGCAACAGAGAAACAACACATTGCAGACATTATACAGGAACAAGTCTGTTTATTAAAAGCCATACCGCCACTATTTGAAACCCTGTGGTCTTATAAATGGGGGTTGTGGTTCAAAGCCTACAAGCTAAATTAATCCGGCCCTGGACATGCATGCCTTCCGATTTCTTGTTCAGCATAGTACTGTTCTAAAAACAGTAGGCTACACGTTGATTCTGAATAGGCTTGTGCAGTCACACTTTGTTTTCATCATCAATCAAAAACGCATTGGCTTGCACAAGATTCTTTTATGACAATTTTCAGGAATATCAACAAGTGATTAGGTGTGGTAATGACTTGACAGAAACAAACAACTTACGGGGGTTGCTCTGTCATTATGCTCTTCTACTATGATTTTCCAGGTGTGGTATGATGATTAATGGGCTGTATATCTGTGCAACACCAACACATCCCTACAACGCTGTTGAGGTGTCATACTCTGAATCTGGTGAGGCGTCATGCACCAATATTTCTTGAAGAGGCGCTTATGGCCAAATCAAATGCAATAGGTTATCTTTACAAAATAAATTATGTGTAAAATAAACTGTATCTTTTAAAACAAAAGCATTCTATGTGAGAGAGGAACGATTTAACTGTCAGCTACTCACTGGACTACACAATGGGAACAAAACTCTAGAAACATTTTACATTTTGTCCCTAATACCAGTGTATTTACATGACAGGTGGTGTTACACAGTACAAAATACTCCACATACATTACACAAGCGTGCAAATATACACACACACAACAACTTTGTTTTTGTGAATTTTCAAGACTTTATGGGGAGTAAAAAAGTAGTCCCATTCAAAATCCTATTTTCCCTAATGCTTAACCTGAAGCTTAACCCCTTACTCTAACCCTAACCTAACCTAGCCTAAAATAGCATTTGAACAAATTCAGGACATGAAAAAGGTCCTGACTTTAAATTTTTCTCTTGTTTTCTTACCTTGTCAGGACATTGTGATTGACACACACACACACACACACACACACACACACACACACACACACACACACACACACACACACACACACACACACACACACACACACACACACACATCTAGGACTTTATTCCTCCAGCTGCAGCCTCCCATCCATGGCAGTTTGAGCAGCCGTCCCCTTTGTTCAATGTGGCCTTAGTCATACACAACACACAACCCAAGCTTTACTGTGTCCACTCTCCTCTTTTCTGTTGTGTTGTAAGGAGTTGGAGGGAAAATGGCATCTCTTTCAGACCCCTCTGACCTCTCTAGCCTTCATCCTTCAGCCCTATTTCTGTAGCTCAGTACCTGCTGTATCCTGCGCAGGTGTCAAATCAAGTACATTTTTTTTTTATCGGGTTGATCACCTTTAATAATGCAGATAGATTGTGGCTTCCATCAAGGTAATTGTCTGCATCATTTCCAATCCCCCATATAATGTTTTGTAAATATATATATATAAAATAAAATAAAAATATATATTTTCCTTTATTATTTTCCTCTAACCCTACCTCCCCTAATTGGAGTAAACTAATGGAAAACAATCAATCAATCAAATGTATTTATAAATCCCTTATTACATCAGCCAATGTCACAAAGTGCTGTACAGAAACCCATCCTAAAACACCAAACAGCAAGGAATGCTTATACATACACTACCGGTCAAATGTTTTAGAGCACCTACTAATTCAAGGGTTTTTATTTATTTAGACTATTTTCTACATTGTAGAATAATATTGAAGACATTACAACTATGAAATAACACATATGGAATCATTAAAAAAAATACATTTTATATTTGACATTCTTCAAAGTAGTCACCCTTTGCCTTGACGACAGCTTTGCACACACTTGGCATCCTCTCAACATTTTCAACATTCTTGAAGGAGTTCCCACATATGCTGAGCTCTTGTTGACTGCTTTTCCTTCACTCTGCGGTCCAACTCATCCTAAACCATCTCAATTTGGTTGAGATTGGTGATTGTGGAGACCAGGTCATCTGATGCAGCACTCCATCACTCTCCTTCTTGGTAAAATAGCCCTTACACAGCCTGGAGGTGTGTTGGGACATTGTCCTGTTGAAAAACAAATGATAGTCCCACTAAGCCCAAACCATGGGATGGTGTATCGCTTCAGAATGCTGTGGTAGACATGCTGGTTATATGTGCCGTGAATTCTATATAAATCACGGACAGTGTCACCAGCAAAGCACCCCCACACCATAACACCTCCTCCTCCATGCTTTCAAAATAGACATTCAGAGATCATCCGTTCACCAACACCGCGTCTTCCAAATTTGTACTCCAGACCAAAGGACACATTTCCACCGGTCTAATGTCCAATGCTTGTATTTCTTGGCCCAAGCAAGTCTCTTCTTCTTTGCAGAAATTCGACCATGAAGGCCTGATTCACACAGTCTCCTCTGAACAGTTGATGTTGAGGTGTCTGTTACTTGAACTCGGTGAAGCATTTATTTGGGCTGCATTCTGAGGCTGGAGCAGTGGTAACTCTGGGTCTTCCTTTCCTGTGGTGGTCCACATGAGAGCCAGTTTCTTCATAGCCCTTGATGATTTTTGCGACTGCACAATTTTCCAGATTGACTGACCTAAATCTTAACCTTTTTTCCGGATTGACTGACCTTAATATCTTAAAGTAATGATAGACTTTAGTTTCTCTTTGCTTATTTGAGCTGTTCTTGCCATAATATGGACTTGGTCTTTTACCAAATAGGGCTATGTTCTGTATACCACCCTTACATTGTCACAACACAACTGATTGGCTCAAACACATTAAGAAGGATAGAAATTCCACACATGAACTTTTAACAAGGCACACCTGTTAATTGAAATACATTCCATGTGATAAAATAAAGAAAAACCCTTGAATGAGTACAGTAGGTGTGTCCAAACTTTTGACTGGTACTGTATGTCTTTAATTAGTATATTTGAGTTGAACCATATTTGTTGTAATATTGGTTGTCTTTTCTGGTGGATTAAACTGAAATTGCAAACAACTTTCTATGGCTTGTTTGAAAAATAACTATATTTAGGAGATTATTTAATTTTCAAATAACCGAAAGTGAGAGTTTTGCAGTCTGAATAAAGGGAAAAAGGCCCTTCCTGAACATTCTTACTAATCTGATAGAGAAGCCTTTAGTGAGATGTCTAATGATTTAATATTTAATAATTTCTGTCGTCCGAATTCATATTTATTATATACAGTGGGGCAAAAAAGTATTTAGTCAGCCACCAATTGTGCAAGTTCTCCCACTTAAAAAGATGAGAGAGGCCTGTAATTTTCATCATAGGTACACTTCAACTATGACAGACAAAATGAGAAAAATAAATCCAGAAAATCATATTGTAGGATTTTTAATGAATTTATTTGCAAATTATGGTGGAAAATAAGCATTTGTTCAATAACAAAAGTTTATCTCAATACTTTGTTATATACCCTTTGTTGGCAATGACTGAGGTCAAACGTTTTCTGTAAGTCTTCACAATTGTTGGCTGACTAAATACTTTTTTGCCCCACTGTAAATAGGCCCGTTGAATTTGGTTTGGCTTTCCGTTACAAACAAAATGGAATATCCTTTGCTCATGTAATTTATAAAACAAATCTCTAGGTGTATAAGTAAACTGGGATATGACTAAAGAGTTAATCAGGGTGATTTTTCCACAAATAAACATGTATTTTCCTTTCCATGGTAGCAAGATCTTATCTATTTTTGCTATCTTTCTATTAAAACGTATTGTAGTGAGATACTTACTTTCTTTCAGGATATGAATACCGAGTATGTCCACTTCACCGTCAGACGATTTTATTGGTTTACTACACAGTAATGTAAAAGTATTTTTTTTGTGATCCAATACATTATATAGTACACTTATCATAATTTGGTTATAAATCAGAGAGGTTAGAAAAATAATCTAGATCCTTTATGAGGCTTTGGAGGGATCGAAATTGGGGATTTAAAAGAAAACATCAGCGTACAATGTCACCTTTTGATTTTAAGCCCTGGATTACTAGCCCCTTGATATTTACATTTACATTTAGGTCATTTAGCAGACGCTCTTATCCAGAGCGACTTACAAATATTATTGTTGGATCTGATTTTAACAGCTAACATTTAGATGGCCATAATAAATAGATATGCCGATAGTGGACAACCTTGTTTTACTCCTCTCAGTTTAATACTTTCTGAGAAGTAGCCATTTTTTTTACTATTCTACACCCAGGGTTACTTTACATAACTTTAACCCATTGTATAAGAGATTCTCCAAAATTAAAATATTCCAGGCATTTATATATAAAAACCTTTTCAAAAGTCAGCTATGACTACCAGGCCTGGTTTGCCAGATTTTTCATAGTATTCTATTGTTTCCAGAACTTGTCTTATATTATCTCCAATGTATCATCCAAGTAAAAAAAACTGTCTGATTAGGATGAATAATATCCAACTATATATTTTTTTTGCATTTTGCTAGAATTTTTGCATCACAGCACTGAAGTGTAAGGGGCCTCCAACTTTTTAAACTGACTCAATCTTTATATTTACCACTTGGGTCCTGTTTCAGTAATAATGAAATCAGATCTTCTTGTTGAGTATCTGATAATCAACCATTTTTATAGGAGTGGTTAAACATGCTAATAACTGTCCTCTGAGTACATCTAAAAAGGTTTGGTATACCTCAACTGATATGTCATCCAGCCCTGGAGTTTTCCCAGACTTTAAGGCTTTCATTTCATCAATAGGTTCCTCTTCTGTAGGTATTTCTGTACAGCTGTTAATTTTTCATTATTAATATGAAAATAATACTTACAATTAACTTCGGTTAGTGGAGATGGAGGTGACTGAAACAAAAACATATGCTTAAAGTACTTTGCTTCCTCTTTCAAAATATATGGATGACTCCGTCATTTGTATCAAGTTTCAGTAAATTATTTTTAGTAGCATTTCTATGTTGAAGATTAAAAAATAATTTGGTGCATTTTTCCCCATATTCCATCCAGTTAATTTTATTTATTTAAAAAATATATATTACACTTGATCTTTCTTGAATAACTCCCTCCAATTATGTCGTTTTTTTCTTTAACTTATTCTGTGCCCATATGGTAAAGTATTTATTGCTGTCTATCTGTACTGTGAGTTCCTCTATTTCATTTGTTAATATGAACTCAAATAAAGTTAGATTTTATTTGAGTCCTGAGAAGAGAGGATATTGTGCCAAAGACTTTTTGAGATACCTACAACTAATGTAGAATAGTTGAATATCTGTGTGAATATTACTGTTGAAACTAATCAAAACATCAAATTGAAAACACTTTTTGTTCACAGGGCCAAGCAGATGTGAATGTAAC
This sequence comes from Oncorhynchus nerka, assembly GCF_034236695.1. Taxonomy (NCBI): domain Eukaryota; kingdom Metazoa; phylum Chordata; class Actinopteri; order Salmoniformes; family Salmonidae; genus Oncorhynchus; species Oncorhynchus nerka. The sequence goes on from NC_088399.1 coordinate 48,263,987, forward strand.
TAGATACAGTACATTTTTGTATGACACCTTGCTGCTGACTTGTGTATTGTAACTGTTGCAGATAAAGAAAACTATGATTCAAAATGAAGGAAGCAAGGAGAGGAAGTGACAGGAGGGAGGAATGGAGATGCAGGCATAGCCACGGGAACAAGTGCTGCTGAGGGTGCTGCAGCATCCCCTGAAAAATCGGAATAAAAATTGCACTGGGCCTTTTACTAGTATTAGCGGACCAATATACAAGTCTGTACACAGGCAAAATAGGTTTTCAGCATCTCCACTTTGGCAAAAAAGGTAATTGTATAATTAAGAACAGTAGCTTGCAGGATTCAACAGTTGGAATTGTAAGAGTTGTTGCCCTGTCCCTTTCTCTGTGATTGTCATTTTCTCTCCAAAACTCTTGAACGTGCCGTCCTTGGCCAGCTCTCCCGCTATCTCTCTCAGAATGACCTTCTTGATCCAAATCAGTCAGGTTTCAAGACTAGTCATTCAACTGAGACTGCTCTTCTCTGTATCACGGAGGCCCTCCGCACTGCTAAAGCTAACTCTCTCTCCTCTGCTCTCATCCTTCTAGACCTATCGGCTGCCTTCGATACTGTGAACCATCAGATCCTCCTCTCCACCCTCTCCGAGTTGGGCATCTCCGGCGCGGCCCACGCTTGGATTGCGTCCTACCTGACAGGTCGCTCCTACCAGGTGGCGTGGCGAGAATCTGTCTCCTCACCACGCGCTCTCACCACTGGCGTCCCCCAGGGCTCTGTTCTAGGCCCTCTCCTATTCTCGCTATACACCAAGTCACTTGGCTCTGTCATAACCTCACATGGTCTCTCCTATCATTGCTATGCAGACGACACACAATTAATCTTCTCCTTTCCCCTTCTGATGACCAGGTGGTGAATCGCATCTCTGCATGTCTGGCAGACATATCAGTGTGGATGACGGATCACCACCTCAAGCTGAACCTCGGCAAGACGGAGCTGCTCTTCCTCCCGGGGAAGGACTGCCCATTCCATGATCTCGCCATCACGGTTGACAACTCCATTGTGTCCTCCTCCCAGAGCGCTAAGAACCTTGGCGTGATCCTGGACAACACCCTGTCGTTCTCAACTAACATCAAGGCGGTGGCCCGTTCTTGTAGGTTCATGCTCTACAACATCCGCAGAGTACGACCCTGCCTCACACAGGAAGCAGCGCAGGTCCTAATCCAGGCACTTGTCATCTCCCGTCTGGATTACTGCAACTCGCTGTTGGCTGGGCTCCCTGCCTGTGCCATTAAACCCTACAACTCATCCAGAACGCCGCAGCCCGTCTGGTGTTCAACCTTCCCAAGTTCTCTCACGTCACCCCGCTCCTCCGCTCTCTCCACTGGCTTCCAGTTGAAGCTCGCATCCGCTACAAGACCATGGTGCTTGCCTACGGAGCTGTGAGGGGAACGGCACCTCAGTACCTCCAGGCTCTGATCAGGCCCTACACCCAAACAAGGGCACTGCGTTCATCCACCTCTGGCCTGCTCGCCTCCCTACCACTGAGGAAGTACAGTTCCTGCGCAGCCCAGTCAAAACTGTTCGCTGCTCTGGCCCCCCAATGGTGGAACAAACTCCCTCACGACGCCAGGACAGCGGAGTCAATCACCACCTTCCGGAGACACCTGAAACCCCACCTCTTTCAGGAATACCTAGGATAGGATAAAGTAATCCTTCTCACCCCCTTAAAAGATTTAGATGCACTATTGTAAAGTGGCTGTTCCACTGGATGTCTTAAGGTGAACGCACCAATTTGTAAGTCGCTCTGGATAAGAGCGTCTGCTAAATGACTTAAATGTAAATGTAAATGTCATCCTAACATAACACAATAGATCTGGTAAAAGATAATACAAAGAAAAAACCAACGATTCTTTTGTACTTTTTTGTACCATCATCTTCGAAAGGCAAGATAAAGGCCATAATGTATTATTCCAGCCCAGCTGCAATTTCGATTTTCGCCACTAGATGGCAGCAACGTTGTGCAAGTATGTGCAACGTTTTAGACTGATCCAATGAACCATTGCATTTCTGTTCAAAATGTTTTATCAAGACTGCCCAAATGTGCCTAATTTGTTTATTAATAACTTTTCATGTTCAAAACTGCAATCTCCTTAAACAATAGCATGGCTTATTTCACTGTAATAGCTACTGTAAATTGGACAGTGCAGTTAGATTAACAATAATTTAAGCTTTCTGCCAATATCAGATATGTCTATGTCCTGGGAAATGTTCTTGTTACTTACAACCTCATGCTAATCGCATTAGCCTACGTTGGCTCAACTGTCCCGTTGAAGGGACACCGATCCCGAATAAGTTTTAACGAGTCCGATGAGAAGGATATCCTGTTTTCACTGGAACAGGCCCAGATTCACGCCTTATGTGTGAAGAAAGGATGCGAAAAAGGGGACGCAGATCGGGGATTCTTCTGAGAAGCTGGAGGCGAGCAACTAAACTCCCAATGCCTTCCATTCTCCTTGCTAACGTGCAATCATTAGATTAAATTGATGTCCTATTATTTAAGATTATCCTACCAACAGGACATTAAAAACTGTAACATCTTATGTTTCACAGAGACGTGGCAGAACGAAGAAATGGACAATATAGAGCTGGCGGGATTTACTATGCACCAGCAGAACAGAGACGCTACCTCTTTTAAGACGAGGGGTGGGGGTGTGTGTCTTTTTTGTCAATAATAGCTGGTGCGCAATGTCTAATATTAAAGAAGTCTTGAGGTATTGCTTGCATGAGGTAGAGTACCTTATGATAGGTTGTTGACCACACTATCTACCAAAAGAGTTCTCATCTGCATTATTCGTAGCCGTCTATTTACCCCCACCCTCCATTTGGGAAATCTGACCACAATTCTATCCTCCTGATTCTTGCTTACAAGCAAAAACTAAAGCAGAAAGAACCAGTGACTCACTATACGGAAGTGGTCAGATGACGTGGACGCTACACTACAGGACTGTTTTGCTAGCACAGACTAGCACAGACTGGAATATGTTCCGGGATTCATCCAATGGCATTGAGGAATACACCACCTCAGTCATTAGCTTCATCAAACAGTGACTGTACCATGGATTACAGGCAACATCTGCATCGAGCTAAAGGCTGGAGCTGCCGCTTTCAAGGATCGGGAGACTAATCTGGATGCTTAAAAGAAATCCCGCTATGCCCTCAGACGAACCATCAATCAAGCAAAGTGCAATTACAGGATTTAGATTGAATCCTACTACACCGGCTCTGATTCTCGTCGGATGTGGCAGGGCTTGAAAACTATTACAGACTACAAAGGGAAACCCAGATGCGAGCTGCCCAGTGACGCAAGCCTATCAGACAAGCTAAATGCCTTTTATCCTCGCTTCGAGGCAAGCAACACTGAAGAATGCATGAGAGCACCAGATGTTCTGGATGCCTGTGTGATAACGCTTTCGGTAGCCGATGTGAAGAAAACCTTTAAACAGATCAACATTCACAAAGCCGCTGGGCCAGACGGATTACCAGCGTGGACCAACTGTCAAGTGTCTTCACTGACATTTTCAACCTCTCCCTGACCGAGTCTGTAATACCAACATGTTTCAAGCAGACCAAAATAGTCCCTGTGCCCAAGGAAGCAAAGGTAACCTGCCTAAATGATTAATGCCCCGTAGCACTCACGTTGGAAGCCATGAAGTGCTTTGAAAGGCTGGTCATGGCTCACATCAACAGCATCCTCCCGGACTCCCTAGACGCACTCCAATTCGCAAACCGCCCCAATAGATCTACAGATGACGCAATCTCAATCGCACTCCACACCGCACTTTCTCACCTGGACAAAAGAAACACCTATGTGAGAATGCTATTCATCGACTACAGCTCAATGATCAACATCATAGTGCCCAAGAAGCTCATCACTAAGCTAAGGACTTTGGGACTAAACACCTCCCTCTGCAACTGGATCCTGGACTTCCTGACGGGCTGCCCCCAGGTGGTAAGAGTAGGCAACAATATGTCTGCCATGCTGATCCTTAACACTGGGGCCCCTCAGGGTTGTGTACTTAGTCCCCTCCCAAATTCCTTGTTCACCCACGACTGCGTGGCCAAACACGACTCCAACACCATCATTACGTTTGATGATGACACAACAGTGGTAGGATTAATCACCGACAACGATGAGACGGCCTATAGGGAGGAGGTCAGACAACTGGCAGTGTGGTGCCATGACAACAAGCTATCCTTCAATGTGAGCAAGACAAAGGAGCTGATCGTGGACTACAGGAAAAGGCGGGCCGAACAGGCTCCCATTAACATCGACGGGGCTGTAATGGAGCGGGTCGAGAGTTTCAAGTTCCTTGGTGTCCACATCACCAACAAACTATTATGGTCCAAACATACCAAGACAGTCGTGAAGATACGACAAAACCTTTTCCCCCTCAGGAGACAGAAAACATTTGGTATGGCCCCCAGATCCTCAAAGGGTTCTACAGCTGCACCATTGAGAGCATCCTGATCGGTTGCATCACTGCCTGGTATGGAAACTGCTTGGCATCTGACCGTAAGGCGCTACAGAAGGTTTGCGAACGGCCCAGTACATCACTAGGGCCAAGCTTCCTGCCATCCAGGACCTATATACTAGGCGGTGTCAGAGGAAAGCCCAAAAAATTATCAGGGACTCCAGTCACCTAAGTTATAGACTGTTTTCTCTGCTACCGCACGGGAAGCGACACCGGAGTGCCAAGTCTAGGACCAAAAGGCACCTCAACAGCTTTTACCCCCAAGCCATTAGACTGCTGAACAATTCATAAAAATCGCCACCAGACAATTTACACTGCTGCTACTCACTGTTTGTTTGTTACCTATGCATAGTCACTTCACCCCCACCTACATGTACAGATGACCTCAACTAGCCTGTACCCCTTCACACTGACTCGGTACCGGTTCCCCCTGTATATAGCCTCGTTATTGTTATTCTTATTGTGTTACTTTTTATTTTTACTTTTTATTTTAGCGTACTTGGTAAATACTTTCTTCCTCTTGAACTGCACTGTTGGTTAAGGGCTTGTAAGTAAGCATCTCTCAGTAAACTCTACACTTGTTGTATTCAACGCATGTGGCAAATAAAGTTTGATTTGATTTGTAATTTGCTCTGGGCAAGAGTGTCTACTAAAATGGAATGAATAGACCATTTCAGTTTTCACATAAAAATAAGTTGCATTTGCAAAGTATTTCAATGAACTGGAAAACATGTCAAGCTACTACTTGTATAATCCACAAGTATTATTAGATTAACTGTTTTGTACAGATAATTATCAGACGCAGGTTACAGATGCTGGTAAACAATCAAACATTTCCCCAAAATACGTCTTGTTTTTGGCTTCAAAGACAGTAACACTTGGAGGCTTTAACAAATGTGCATTGTCAAGCAGTGACATAATGATAATTGAGATCATGAAAATAATGAATGATTACCTAGTTGGGCTAACTTTTTTAACTTCTTGCTGTAGGCCTTCATCATCCTCGGCCTGCATCCCTGACTCTGGTATATTGCATTTCCACCTCTCACTATCAGACTTGCGTGTCCATCTTCCTGAATTAAAATGAGATATCCTAATGGCTCAATCTTGCTTCTATAAATATTCCTAAGTTATTTAGCTATAGTGTTGGCTACTATGCTGCAATATGAATATCCTCTAAGCGGTCTTGTTGATACAACATTTGTCAACATTTTACGAGCCGCCTCTTTCGTTGTTGATGCAATGCTTGAATATTCGCAGGATGTTTCCCTTCCCTGGCGAATACTGCACAGTCAAATACAAAACATTATAAGGAACATCTCTGAATGAAGGAAGAGCACGAGACAATGACACTACAATTGAGCCACAAGGGTGACTTCATATAGCCTATAGCAGGGAGTCGGCAACCTTTTTCATATGAGTGACATTTTACAATTGATCTGCATGCGAAGAGCTGCATGTGAATTGTGATTTTCATATAAGCATTATAGGCTATCTCAACTGTGCCCAGTCAATGTCTAACTGGCTACAAACTGAATAGCCTAATTCTAAGTGGTTACTAGACAGATACACTGTACATTCAGCCACACCCCTGTAACGGCTGTCGTAGGTGGAAGAAGGTGAGGACCAAGGTGCAGCGTGGTACGTGTTCATACTTTTAATAATGGAACTGAACACTGATTAACAAAAACAACAACGAGAACAACCGAAACAGCTCTGTCTGGTGCAGACACAAAAACAGAAAGCAAACACCCACAACCAAAATGTGGAAAACAGGCTACCTAAGTATGATTCTCAATCAGAGACAACGAACGACACCTGCCTCTGATTGGGAACCATACTAGGCCAAACACATAGAAGTATAACATAGAAAAAAGAACATAGGCTACCCACCCCAACTCACGCCCTGACCAACCTAACACAAAGACATAAAAAAGGAACTAAGGTCAGAACGTGACAACCCCACGGAGCTCCACTATGCCTACCTGTAAGGATGCGCTGTCCATTCAGTGGTGCTGAATCACGGGCGCGACCCGAATGTGTAGATTTTTCTTCATTCCCTGGTGGAGTTTGTTTGTCTTTATGGGTCCTAGCCGATTGAAGGCCTAAGTCATTGCTTTGATGTATGCATTTGATTTAAATGCACGTGTAAGATTTATCTGGCATAGTTTGCATTTTGCAGTTAGCTGTTTTGTGCTCCTGTTACTTTCACATTGATGTTGGTATTTGAAGTCGGCCTTGATAGCGTGCATTATGTATCTATTATATGTAGCACTGTATGCACTGTTCCACAGGTAGGCTAAATGAGTCAACGTAGCCCATGTATGATGAGGTTGAGTAGTTCATTGTACAGCCATTATGCATTGTACACTCCAAACCTAATGTAAACTTAATATTGAGGTGATAATGTCCGGGGGACGTTATTGTTTGTGTTTGCTGTTCTCCGAAAAGCATTTTGGAGTTTTAAAATGGTGTCGAAGTAAATGAGCTTCAACTGGCAGGTATATTTCTACACACCCCACTTTGCCATACTACCCCCCCCACCCACCCAAACTATTTCCTGCGGCTATTGATGGAGGTTGAGAGAAAGCAGAGAGAAGGGAAAGATGGAGATTGAGGGGGAGAGAGAAAGCGGGGGATGGAAATGGAGTAAGCGAGAGAATAACACAGGGAGGTGACGGAAGGCCTGATTCAGACTTCGCTCTGTCTCCCGGGGGGGCAGTACTGAGCAGAGCACCTTTACTCTTTCATTTCCCTCCCTCTCTCTCTCTCTCTCTCTCTCTCCCTTCTGCTCCCTATACCTCACGGCGCGACAGCCGAGACACCTGAGGGGGAAAACACCTCCCCTCCAACCACACACCACACACCACCACCATACACCCTCTCAGTATCCCTCCAGCCCCCCACCCCAGGCAGGCTCCCTCTCTGGCAGGTATATGCATGTCCCCGAACTCCCCTTCCCATACCCCATACACCCCTCCAGCCCCCCAGGTACCCTCTCCATCAGGGTGGCTCTCGGGGGAGAGGTTAGTGTGATGGATGTGTGATTGGTAGCCCTCCCCTAGGGCCTCTCTCTCCGTCACCTCTCCACCTCTCCCTCCACCCCTCCACGCTCTGAATTAAAAGGCCGTTTGTCTCCTGCGAGTCCTCAGCTGCACAGACCAGGCCTGCAATTTCACAGCACTCAGAGAGAGGGAGGCCATTACTGGGGATGCTGTCAGGGGAGCCATCACCACGTGGACACGCCTGAGGGGCTGCCTCTCTACCTTCCCTTGCCTTCCCTTGCTTTCCATTCCCTTCCCTCTCTCGCTCTCTTTCCCTTGCCTCTCTCTCCGTTCCCTCACTTGCTTTCCTTTACCGAGCCTTGTTTTGCCTTCCAGATCCCACTACTGGAGCTCTGGAGGGATGGATGGAGGGAGGGAGAGAGACTTTCAAACCTTATACACACACACACAAACATAAAAATAGTCTTGGTATCACCGTAGCTATAGAGAGCAATGTAAACACGTATACGCATATTATATAAAACATAAACATGCTCGTCTTGACATAGCCTGCACACTTGCCATCTTCATAAAGCTACACACAAACGTAGCAACTTCTTCATATTTTTATTCACAAGCAGAAAATACACCCACTCTTTCCATTGAGGCACGTAAAAAGCCTACCAATTTGAAAGATACAAAGAGAAATTCTATATTATGTTACACTCCCCCCCACACTCCCTCTCTATTTAATATGCTCCCTTCAATGTATTGCGTGTTTATTGCTTCACAATGTCCTGCATTTAAATGTTTTATTTTATTATTTTAAAGTAAATTGGCCTTCGGGGACAAAGATTTATTGAATTGAAATTGAAATGACATGGAGAAAAACCAATCTACATAAGTAAGAGAACACACACACTGAGTGTACAAAACATTAGGAACAAATTCCTGATATTGAGTTACATCCGCTTTTGCCCTCAGAACAGCCTCAATTCGTCGGGGCATGGACTCGACAAGGTGTTGAAAGTGTTTCACAGGGATGCTGGCCCATGTTGACTCCAATGCAGTTTTGTGAAGTTGGCTGGATGTCATTTGGGTGGGTGACCATTCTTGATACACATGGGAAACTGTCGAGCATGAAAAACCCAGCAGTGTCGGCACCTACTACCATACCCCGCTCAAAGGCACTTAAATCTTTTGTCTTGCCCATTCACTCTCTGAATGGCACACATACGCAATCCATGTCTCAACTATCTCAAAGCGTACAAATCTTTCTTTAACCTGTCTCCTCCCCTTCATCTGGTGGGGAGGAGCGGCAGGGTAGAGTGTGGTTAGAGAGTTGGACTAGTAACCGGAAGGTTGCAAGTTCAAACCCCAGAGCTGACAAGGTACAAATCTGTCGTTCTGCCCCTGAACAGGCAGTTAACCCACTGTTCCTAGGCCATCATTAAAAATAAGAATTTGTTCTTAACTGACTTGCCTAGTTAAATAAAGGTAAAAAAAAAAAAAAAATCTATACTGACTGAAGTGGATTTAACCAGTGACATCAATAAGGGATTATGGCTTTCACCTGGACTCATCTGGTCGGTCTATGTCGTAGAAAGAGCACGCGTTCTTAATGGTTTGTCCGCTCAGTGTTTAAGACCTGTGGAAATAGATTGAATGAAAGTCAGAGAAAAACGGATACTTTGTTTCACCATATGACTTTTGGGCTTGTAATGGTGACACCTTTCTGCTGAGGAGTTCCAGCCATCTCGAAAAGAACAGAAAGGCCTGCACACTGTACAGTCACCTCCTAAATGACAGGCACCCTTGATAAAGATGAGCAGAAAAAGACTATATAAAAAGAACTGAGCTATTGAACATTCTATTTTATAGTAGTACAATTGCGCAGAGAAAAATGTTTTGTTTAGCAAGTATAATGAAACACATCTAAGAAAGATAGGTGTACAAATGATTCGCACCCCTGTTTTCAATACTTTGCGCACCCTCCCCTTGCGAGGATAATTGTGCTTAGCCTTTTTCTTTAATGTTTCATGAGATTGGAGAACACATCGGGAGGGATCTTATACCATTCCTCCATACAGAATCTTTCCAGATCTTTTAATATCCCTTGGTCTGCGCTTATGGACTGTCCTCTTCAATTCAAACTGCAGTTTTTGAACAGGGTTCAAGTCTGGAGCCTGAGATGGCTTTTGCAAAATGTTGATTTTGTGGTCAAGTAACAATTTCTTTGTGGATTTTGATGTCTGCTTGGGGTCATTGTCGTGCTGGAAGATCCACTCATGGCCAAGTTTCAGCCTCCTGGCAAAGGCAACAAGGTTTTTGACTAAAACGTCCTGGTTCTTGGTAGAGTTCATGATGCCGTTGGCCTTAACAAGGGACCCAGGACCAGTGGAAACAAAACAGCCTCATAACATCAAAGATCCACCAAGTATGAGGTTATTTGCATACAGTGCATTCAGAAAGTATTCAGACACCTGGACTTTTCCCACATTCTGTTTAAGTTACACCCTTATTCTAAAAGTATTTTTTTCATCAATCTACCACAAAACAGTTCTTTTTTTATGTTTGAAAACAGAAATACCTTATTTACATAAGTATTTAGACCCTTTGCTATGAAAATCTAAATTGAGCTCAGGTGCATCCTGCATCCACTGACCATCCTTGACATGTTTCTACAACTTCATTGGAATCCACCTGTGGTAAATTCAATTGATTGGACATGATTTGGAAAAGCACACACCTGTCTATATAAGGTCCCACAGTTGACAGTGCATGTCAGAGCAAAAACCAAGCCATGAGGTCGAAGAAGTTGTCCGTAGAGGTCCGAGACAGGATTGTGTCGAAGCACAGGTTGGGGAAGGGTACCAAAAAATGTCTGCAGCATTGAAGGTCCCCAAGATCACAGTGGCCACCATAATTATTAAACAGAATAAGTTGGGAACCACCAAGACTCTTCCTAGAGCTGGCCGCCCGGCCAAACTGACCAATCAGGGGAGGAGGGCCTTGGTCAGGGAGGTGACCAAGAACCCGATGGTAACTCTGACAGAGCTCCAGAGTTTTTTCTGCAGAGAAGAATGGAAGAAACTCCCAAATACAGGTGTGCCAAGCTTGTAGCATCATACCCAAGAAGACTTGAGGCTGTAATCGCTGCCAAAGGTGCTTCAACAATGTACGGAGTAAAGGGTCTGAAAACTGTGATATTTCCATTTTAAAAATATATATATAGTAATTCTAGGGTATTGTGTGTACAGTAGATTGATGAGGATTTTTTTTTTTTAAATCAATTTTAGAATAAGGCTGTAAAGTAAAGAAATTCAGGCATCCTTCCTAACTCAGTTATTGGAGAGGAAGGAAACCGCTCAGGGATTTCACAATGAGGCCAATGGTGATTTTAAAACAGTTACAGAGTTTAATGGCTGTGATAGGGGATAACTGAGGATGAATCATCAACATTGTAATAACTCCATAATACTAATTTATATTACAGAGTGAGAAGAAGAAAGCCTGTACAGTTAGAAAATTATTCCAAATATGCATCCTGTTTGCAATTAGACAATAAAGTAATACTGCATAAAATGTGGCAAAGAATACGAAGCGTTATGTTTGGGGCAAATCCAACACAACACGTCATTGAGTACCACTCTTTATATTTTCAAGCGTGGTGTCTGCATCATGTTATGGGCATGCTTGTCATCGGCAAGGACTAGGGAGTTTTTTAGGATAAAAAGAAATGGAATAGAGCTAAGCAGAGGCAAAATCCTAGAGGAAACCTTGGTTCAGTCTGCTTTCCAACAGACACTAGCCCGTTGAAAGAACTGGACCAAGGTGCAGCGTGGTGAGCGTACATAATCCTTTATTATTTATGATGCCGAACAAAAACAATAAACAATACCAAACAACCATGAAGCTTAAGGCTAAGTGCCACAAACAAAGTTAACTTCCCACAAAGACAGGTGGGAAAAATGGCTACCTAAGTATGGTTCTCAATCAGAGACAACGATAGACAGCTGTCCCTGATTGAGAACCCTACCCGGCCAAAACATAGAAATACAAATAATAGAACATAGAATACCCACCCCAACTAACACCCCGACCAAACCAAAATAGAGACATAAAAAGGATCTCTAAGGTCAGGGTGTGACACTAGGAGACAAATTCAGCTTTCAGCAGGAAAATAACCTAATACACAAGGCCAAATATACACTGGAGTTGCTTATCAAAACGATATTGTTCCTGAGTGGCCTAGTTACAGTTTTGACTTAAATCGGCTTGAACACCTATGGCAAGACTTGAAAATGGCTGTCTAGCAATGATCAACAACCAACTAGAGCTTGAATAATTGTTTTAAGAATAATGGGCAAATATTATCCAGGTGTGCAAAGCTCTTATAGACTTACCCAGAAAGCCTCACAGCTGTAATCACTGACAAACGTTTTGTTCGAATTTGTCTTGCACTTTGACAGTGTAAATAGTTAAAAAATATATAGAATTAAATCAATTTGAATCCCACTTTGTAACACAACAACATGTGAAAAAGTCAGAGGGTGTGAATACTTTCTGAAGGCACGGTATGTCGATTTTCGTTTTGTATAGACTTCTGACAAAACCGAATGCAGTTTTTCCTGCAGGTTTTCTTCCATTTTCTGCAATGTTGCAAAACTACCATACAGAACAACTCTCTGAAAAATGTGTCGAACATAACACGTAGCACCAACGGGCATGTGTGGGGGAGGGTTCTTGAAATGTAACATCCAATCAAAATCTTGCCGCAGAGAGCTAGCAATACAAAATTACCCAGGCCTCCAAGGGAGGTGTGACAGCGACTTGATTTTGGAGGTATGGCAACAACAGCCTGGATTAGAACCAAAATTATTTTCCAATTCTTCCGATCTGAACAGAACACATTTTTTTGTTGTTCTGTCCACTGTTTTGGCCAGCAAAAGAAAGTTGGGAACCGGTTCAAACCAAACAAATACCAGTTTATTTAGTTCCTTTCTGTTCCTTTTTAAATGCCTGAAATATACACTGAAAAAATATATAAATGCAACACGCAAAAAAGTTACAGTTCATATTAGGAAATCAGTCAATTGAAATAAATACATCTATGGATTTCTCATGACCGGGAATACAGATACGCATCTGTTAATCTCAATTACCTTAAAAAATACCAGTCAGCATCTGGTGTGACCACCATTTGCCTCATGTAGCTTGAGACATCTCCTTTGGATAGAGTTGAACCGGCTGTTGATTGGGTCCTGTTGATCAGGCTGTTGATCAGGGCCTGTTGATCAGGCTGTTGATTGGGGCCTGTTGATCCGGCTGTTGATCGGGGCCTGTTGAGCCGGCTGTTGATCGGGGCCTGTTGATCTGGCTGTTGATCGGGGCCTGTTGATCCGGCTGTTGATCGGGGCCTGTTGAGCTGGCTGTTGATTGGGGCCTGTTGATCCGGCTGTTGATCGGGGCCTGTTGATCCGGCTGTTGATTGGGACCTGTTGATCCGGCTGTTGATGTTGTCCTACTCCTCTTCAATGCCTGTGCAAAGTAACTTATGCCTGCCCATACCATAACCCCCACACCACCATAGGGCACCCTGTTCACAACGTTGACATCAGCAAACCGCTCGCCATCTGCCTGGTACAGTTGAAACCAAGATTCATCTGTGAATAGCACACTTCTCCAGCGTGGCAGTGGCCATCGAAGGTGAGCATTTGCCCACTGAAGTCTGTGACAACGCCGACCTGCAGTCAGGTCAAGACCCTAGCGAGGACGACGAGCACGCATATGACCTTCCCTGAGACGGTTTCTGACAGTTTGTACAGAAGTTCTTCGATTGTGCAAAACCCACAGTTTCATCATCTGTCCAGGTGGCTGGTCTCAGATGATCCCTCAGGTGAAGAAGCCGGATGTGGAGATCCTGGCCTGGCGTGGTTACACGTGGTCTGTGGTTGTGGAGATCCTGGCCTGGGGTGGTTACACGTGGTCTGTGGTTGTGGAGATCCTGGCCTGGGGTGGTTACACGTGGTCTGTGGTTGTGGAGATCCTGGCCTGGGGTGGTTACAATGTGGAGGTCCTGGCCTGGCGTAACATGACATTGAATGCAGTTTATGTCTGTGGATGTGGAGAAATGAGATCCTGGCCTCAATTCTCTGGTCTGTGGTTGTGGAACAGCTCTGGCCTGGACATGGTCTGTGGTTGTGAGGCCAGTTGCAGTCAGACATTGAATGCAGTTTATGCCATTCATTCTCTGCACACTCCCTCAAACTTTTGAGATCTGTGGCATTGTGTTCTGTGACAAAACCGCACATTTTAGAGTGGCCTTTTATTGTCCCCAGCACAAGGTGGTGGGGACAATGATGTATGTAATGATCATGCTGTTTAATCAGCTTCTTAATATGCCACACCTGTCAGGTTGATGGATTATCTTGGCAAAGAAGAAATAACAGGGATGTAAACAAATTTGCGCTTTTTGTGGGAATGGAAAGTGTCTGGGATCGTTTATTTCAGCCCATGAAACATGGCACCAACACTTTAAACTTTGTATTTATATTTTTGTTCAGCTGTAAAAAATTGTTTTATAATTTAAGTACATTGAAATGGCAGAAATTAGAATGCTAAACTTGTGTGGACATGGTTCATGCAAAAGGCCAAGACACTGGTAAAGTAACACAATATTGACTGCAACATTAAACAAATCTTTATTGAAATGACATGCCATCCTCAGAGTAAAGTGACAACCAGGTGACTACCACCCAATCAGTAATCAGTTTATTTGATTGATTACTTTGAATAAGCAGCATTTAGCCCAAAGGATATAAACATTCATTATCCAGAGATAACTACACGCATATACACACAAACCCACACTCTCTGCAGATATTTGCACAAGTCTAAATAAATGTATGCATCCATAATATGAAACCACTGGGACAAATTAATGATGTCTCGCCAGGAGGGAGCATCAGTGGAAACACATACACCTCATCATTCCCACGCCTGGGGGAATCTCATCACACCCATGCCTGGGGGAATCTCATCACACCCACGCCTGGGTGAATCTCATCACACCCATGCCTGGGGGAATCTCATCACACATACACCTGGGGGAATCTCATCACACCCACACCTGGGGCAATCTCATCACACCCACGCCTGGGGGAATCTCATCACACCCACGCCTGGGGGAACCTCATCACACCCACGCCTGGGGGAATCTCATCACACATACACCTGGGGGAATCTCATCACACCCACGCCTGGGGGAATCTCATCACACCCACAACTGGGGGAATCTCATCACACACACGCCTGGGGGAATCTCATCACACCCACGCCTGGGGGAATCTCATCACACCCGCACCTGGGGGAATCTCATCACACCCACGCCTGGGGGAATCTCATCACACCCACGCCTGGGGGAATCTCATCACACCCACAACTGGGGGAATCTCATCACACATACGCCTGGGGGAATCTCATCACACACACGCCTGGGGGAATCTCATCACACCCACAACTGGGGGAATCTCATCACACATACGCCTGGGGGAATCTCATCAAACACACGCCTGGGGGAATCTCATCACACCCACGCCTGGGGGAATCTCATCACACCCACAACTGGGGGAATCTCATCACACACACGCCTGGGGGAATCTCATCACACACACGCCTGGGGGAATCTCATCACACATACACCTGGGCGAATCTCATCACACATATACCTGGGGGAATCTCATCACACATAGACCTGGACAGGCGCACACACACACATTGACATGCATACAGGAGCACACACACACATTGACATGCATACAGGAACACACACACATTGACATGCATACAGGAGCACACACACACATTGACATGCATACAGGAGCACACACACATTGACATGCATACAGGAGCACACACACATTGACATGCATACAGGAGCACACACACATTGACATGCATACAGGAGCACACACACATTGAAATGCATACAGGAGCACACACACATTGACATGCATACAGGAGCACACACACATTGACATGCATACAGGAGCACACAGACATTGACATGCATACAGGAGCACACACACATTGACATGCATACAGGAGCACACAGACATTGACATGCATACAGGAGCACACACACACATTGACATGCATACAGGAGAACACACACATTGACATGCATACAGGAGCACACACACACATTGACATGCATACAGGAGCACACACACATTGACATGCATACAGGAGCACACACACATTGACATGCATACAGGAACACACACACATTGACATGCATACAGGAGCACACACACATTGACATGCATACAGGAACACACACACATTGACATGCATACAGGAGCACACACACATTGACATGCATGAGCACACACACATTGACATGCATACAGGAGCACACACACACACATTTGACATGCATACAGGAGCACACACACATTGACATGCATACAGGAGCACACACACATTGACATGCATACAGGAGCACACACACATTGACATGCATACAGGAGCACACACACACATGCATTGACATGCATACAGGAGCACACACACATTGACATGCATACAGGAGCACACACACACATTGACATGCATACAGGAGCACACACACACATTGACATGCATACAGGAGCACACACACACATTGACATGCATACAGGAGCACACACACATTGACATGCATACAGGAGCACACACACATTGACATGCATACAGGAGCACACACACACATTGACATGCATACAGGAGCACACACACACATGACATGCATACAGGAGCACACACACACATTGACATGCATACAGGAGCACACACACACATTGACATGCATACAGGACATGCATACAGGAGCACACACACATTGACATGCATACAGGAGCACACACACACATGCATGACATGCATGCATACAGGAGCACACACACATTGACATGCATGAGCATGCATTGACATGCATACAGGAGCACACACACATTGACATGCATACAGGAGCACACACACACATTGACATGCATACAGGAGCACACACATTGACATGCATACAGAGCATTGACATGCATACAGGAGCACACACACACATTGACATGCATACAGGAGCACACACACACATTGACATGCATACAGGAGCACACACACACATTGACATGCATACAGGCACACACACATTGACATGCATACAGGAGCACACACACATTGACATGCATACAGGAGCACACACACATTGACATGCATACAGGAGCACACACACACATTGACATGCATACAGGAGCACACACACATTGACATGCATACAGGAGCACACACACATTGACATGCATACAGGAGCACACACACACACATGCATACAGGAGCACACACACATTGACATGCATACAGGAGCACACACACATTGACATGCATACAGGAGCACACACACATTGACATGCATACAGGAGCACACACACATTGACATGCATACAGGAGCACACACATTGACATGCATACAGGAGCACACACACATTGACATGCATACAGGAGCACACACATTGACATGCATACAGGAGCACACACACATTGACATGCATACAGGAGCACACACATTGACATGCATACAGGAGCACACACACATTGACATGCATACAGAGCACACACACACATTGACATGCATACAGGAGCACACACACATTGACATGCATACAGGAGCACACACACATTGACATGCATACAGGAGCACACACACACATTGACATGCATACAGGAGCACGCACACACATTGCATGCATACAGGAGCACACACACATTGACATGCATACAGGAGCACAGGCATACAGGAGCACACATGCACATTGACATGCATGCAGGAGCACACACACATTGACATGCATACAGGAGCACACACACACATTGACATGCATACAGGAGCACACACACATTGACATGCATACATTGACATGCATACAGGAACACACACACATTGACATGCATACAGGAGCACACACACACATTGACATACACACACACATTGACATGCACAGGAGCACACACACATTGACATGCATACAGGAGCACACACACACATTGACATGCATACAGGAACACACACACATTGACATGCATACAGGAGCACACACACATTGACATGCATACAGGAGCACACACACATTGACATGCATACAGGAGCACACACACACATTGACATGCATACAGGACACACACATTGACATGCATACAGGAGCACACACACATTGACATGCATACAGGAGCACACACACACATTGACATGCATACAGGAGCACACACACACATTGACATGCATACAGGAGCACACACACACATTGACATGCATACAGGAGCACACACACACATTGACATGCATACAGGAGCACACACACACATTGACATGCATTTGACATGCATACAGGAGCACACACACATTGACATGCATACAGGAGCACACACACACATTGACATGCATACAGGAGCACACACACATTGACATGCATACAGGAACACACACACATTGACATGCATACAGGAGCACACACACATTGACATGCATACAGGAGCACACACACATTGACATGCATACAGGAGCACACACACACATTGACAGGAGCACACACACAGGAGCACATTGACATGCATACAGGAACACACACACATTGACATGCATACAGGAACACACACATTGACATGCATACAGGAGCACACATTGACATGCATACAGGAGCACACACACATGCATTGACATGCATACAGGAGCACACACACATTGACATGCATACAGGAGCACACACACATGCATACAGGAGCACACACACATTGACATGCATACAGGAGCACACACACATTGACATGCATACAGGAGCACACACACATTGACATGACATGCATACAGGAGCACACACACACATTGACATGCATACAGGAGCACACACACATTGACATGCATACAGGAGCACACACACACATTGACATGCATACAGGAGCACACACACATTGACATGCATACAGGAGCACACACACACATTGACATGCATGCATACAGGAGCACACACACACATTGACATGCATACAGGAGCACACACACACATTGACATGCATACAGGAGCACACACACATTGACATGACATGCATACAGGAGCACACACACATTGACATGCATACAGGAGCACACACACATTGACATGCATACAGGAGCACACACACATTGACATGCATACAGCATACACACACACACATTGACATGCATACAGGAACACACACACATTGACATGCATACAGGAGCACACACACACATGCATACAGGAGCACACACATTGACATGCATACAGGAGCACACACACACATTGACATGCATACAGGAGCACACACACATGACATGCATACAGGAGCACACACACATTGACATGCATACAGGAGCACACACACATTGACATGCATACAGGAGCACACACACATTGACATGCATACAGGAGCACACACACACATTGACATGCATACAGGAGACATGCATACAGGAGCACACACACATTGACATGCATACAGGAGCACACACACATTGACATGCATACAGGAGCACACACACACATTGACATGCATACAGGAGCACACACACATTGACATGCATACAGGAGCACACACACACACACATTGACATGCATACAGGAGCACACACACATTGACATGCATACAGGAGCACACACACATTGACATGCATACAGGAGCACACACACATTGACATGCATACAGGAGCACACACACACATTGACATGCATACAGGAGCACACACACACATTGACATGCATACAGGAGCACACATTGACATGCATACAGGAGCACACACACACATGACATGCATACAGGAGCACACACACATTGACATGCATACAGGAGCACACACACATTGACATGCATACAGGAGCACACACACACACACACACATTGACATGCATACAGGAGCACACACACATTGACATGCATACAGGAGCACACACACACATTGACATGCATACAGGAGCACACACACATTGACATGCATACAGGAGCACACACACATTGACATGCATACAGGAGCACACACACATTGACATGCATACAGGAGCACACACACATTGACATGCATACAGGAGCACACACACACATTGACATGCATACAGGAGCACACACACATTGACATGCATACAGGAGCACACACACATTGACATGCATACAGGAGCACACACACACATTGACATGCATACAGGAGCACACACACATTGACATGCATACAGGAGCACACACACACATTGACATGCATACAGGAGCACACACACACATTGACATGCATACAGGAGCACACACACATTGACATGCATACAGGAGCACACACACATTGACATGCATACAGGAGCACACACACATTGACATGCATACAGGAGCACACACACACATTGACATGCATACAGGAGCACACACACATTGACATGCATACAGGAGCACACACACATTGATTGACATGCATACAGGAGCACACACACATTGACATGCATACAGGAGCACACACACATTGACATGCATACAGGAGCACACACACACATTGACATGCATACAGGAGCACACACACATACAGGATTGACATGCATACAGGAGCACACACACACATTGACATGCATACAGGAACACACACACATTGACATGCATACAGGAGCACACACATTGACATGCATACAGGAGCACACACACACATTGACATGCATACAGGAGCACACACACACATTGACATGCATACAGGAGCACACACACACATTGACATGCATACAGGAGCACACACACACATTGACATGCATACAGGAGCACACACACACATTGACATGCATACAGGAGCACACACACATTGACATGCATACAGGAGCACACACACACACATTGACATGCATACAGGAGCACACACACATTGACATGCATACAGGAGCACACACACACATTGACATGCATACATGCATACAGAGCACACACACACATTGACATGCATACAGGAGCACACACATTGACATGCATACAGGAGCACACACACACATTGACATTGACATGCATACAGGAGCACACACACATTGACATGCATACAGGAGCACACACACACATTGACATGCATACAGGAGCACACACACATTGACATGCATACAGGAGCACACACACATTGACATGCATTGACATGACATGCATACAGGAGCACACACATTGACATGCATACAGAGCACACACACACATTGACATGCATACAGGAGCACACACACACATTGACATGCATACAGGAGCACACACACACATTGACATGCATACAGGAGCACACACACACATTGACATGCATACAGGAGCACACACACATTGACATGCATACAGGAGCACACACACATTGACATGCATACAGGAGCACATTGACATGCATACAGGAGCACACACACATTGACATGCATACAGGAGCACACACACATTGACATGCATACAGGAGCACACACACACACATTGACATGCATACAGGAGCACACACACATTGACATGCATACAGGAGCACACACACATTGACATGCATACAGGAGCACACACACACATTGACATGCATACAGGAGCACACACACATTGACATGCATACAGGAGCACACACACATTGACATGCATACAGGAGCACACACACATTGACATGCATACAGGAGCACACACACACATTGACATGCATACAGGAGCACACACACACATGACATGACATACAGGAGCACACACACATTGACATGCATACAGGAGCACACACACACATTGACATGCATACAGGAGCACACACACATGCATATTGACATGCATACAGGAGCACACACACATTGACATGCATACAGGAGCACACACACACATTGACATGCATACAGGAGCACACACACATTGACATGCATACAGGAGCACACACACATTGACATGCATACAGGAGCACACACACACATTGACATGCATACAGGAGCACACACACACATTGACATGCATACAGGAGCACACACACATTGACATGCATACAGGAGCACACACACATTGACATGCATACAGGAGCACACACACATTGACATGCATACAGGAGCACACACACACATTGACATGCATACAGGAGCACACACACACATTGACATGCATACAGGAGCACACACACATTGACATGCATACAGGAGCACACACACATTGACATGCATACAGGAGCACACACACATTGACATGCATACAGGAGCACACACACATTGACATGCATACAGGAGCACACACACACATTGACATGCATACAGGAGCACACACACATTGACATGCATACAGGACACACATTGACATACAGGAGCACACACACATTGACATGCATACAGGAGCACACATGCATACAGGAGCACACACACATTGACATGCATACAGGAGCACACACACATTGACATGCATACAGGAGCACACACACACATTGACATGCATACAGGAGCACAGGACACACATTGACATGCATACAGGAGCACACACACACATTGACATGCATACAGGAGCACACACACATTGACATGCATACAGGAGCACACACACACATTGACATGCATACAGGAGCACACACACATTGACATGCATACAGGAGCACACACACATTGACATGCATACAGGACACACACACATTGACATGCATACAGGAGCACACATTGACATGCATACAGGAGCACACACACACATTGACATGCATACAGGAGCACACACACACATTGACATGCATACAGGAGCACACACACATTGACATGCATACAGGAGCACACACACATTGACATGCATACAGGAGCACACACACACATTGACATGCATACAGGAGCACACACACACATTGACATGCATACAGGAGCACACACACATTGACATGCATACAGGAGCACACACACATTGACATGCATACAGGAGCACACACACATTGACATGCATACAGACATGCATACAGGAGCACACACACATTGACATGCATACAGGAGCACACACACATTGACATGCATACAGGAGCACACACACATTGACATGCATACAGGAGCACACACACATTGACATGCATACAGGAACACACACACATTGACATGCATACAGGAGCACACACACATTGACATGCATACAGGAGCACACACACATTGACATGCATACAGGAGCACACACACATTGACATGCATACAGGAGCACACACATTGACATGCATACAGGAGCACACACACACATTGACATGCATACAGGAGCACACACACATTGACATGCATACAGAGCACACACACACATTGACATGCATACAGGAGCACACACACACATTGACATGCATACAGGACACACACACATTGACATGCATACAGGACACACACACATTGACATGCATACAGGAGCACACACACATTGACATGCATACAGGAGCACACACACACATTGACATGCATACAGGAGCACACACACATTGACATGCATACAGGAGCACACACACATTGACATGCATACAGGAGCACACACACATTGACATGCATACAGGAGCACACACACATTGACATGCATACAGGAGCACACACACACATTGACATGCATAGGAGCACACACACATTGACATGCATACAGGAGCACACACACATTGACATGCATACAGGAGCACACACACATTGACATGCATACAGGAGCACACACACACATTGACATGCATACAGGAGCACACACACACATTGACATGCATACAGGAGCACACACACACATTGACATGCATACAGGAGCACACACACACATTGACATGCATACAGGAGCACACACACATTGACATGCATACAGGAGCACACACACACATTGACATGCATACAGGAGCACACACACACATTGACATGCATACAGGAGCACACACACATTGACATGCATACAGGAGCACACACACATTGACATGCATACAGGAGCACACACACACATTGACATGCATACAGGAGCACACACACATTGACATGCATACAGGAGCACACACACATTGACATGCATACAGGAGCACACACACATTGACATGCATACAGGAGCACACACACACATTGACATGCATACAGGAGCACACACACATTGACATGCATACAGGAGCACACACACATTGACATGCATACAGGAGCACACACACACATTGACATGCATACAGGAGCACACACACACATTGACATGCATACAGGAGCACACACACACATTGACATGCATACAGGAGACACACACACATTGACATGCATACAGGAGCACACACACACATTGACATTGACATGCATACAGGAGCACACACACACATTGACATGCATACAGGAGCACACACACATTGACATGCATACAGGAGCACACACACACATTGACATGCATACAGGAGCACACACACATTGACATGCATACAGGAGCACACACACACATTGACATGCATACAGGAGCACACACACATTGACATGCATACAGGAGCACACATTGACATGCATACAGGAGCACACACACATTGACATGCATACAGGAGCACACACACACATTGACATGCATACAGGAGCACACACACATTGACATGCATACAGGAGCACACACACACATTGACATGCATACAGGAGCACACACACATTGACATGCATACAGGAGCACACACACACATTGACATGCATACAGGAGCACACACACATTGACATGCATACAGGAGCACACACACATTGACATGCATACAGGAGCACACACACATTGACATGCATACAGGAGCACACACACATTGACATGCATACAGGAACACACACACATTGACATGCATACAGGAGCACACACACACATTGACATGCATACAGGAGCACACACACATTGACATGCATACAGGAGCACACACACATTGACATGCATACAGGAACACACACACATTGACATGCATACAGGAGCACACACACATTGACATGCATACAGGAGCACACACACACATTGACATGCATACAGGAGCACACACACATTGACATGCATACAGGAGCACACACATTGACATGCATACAGGAGCACACAGACATGCATACAGGAGCACACACACACATTGACATGCATACAGGAGCACACACACATTGACATGCATACAGGAGCACACACACATTGACATGCATACAGGAGCACACACACATTGACATGCATACAGGAGCACACACACATGACATGCATACAGGAGCACACACACACATTGACATGCATACAGGAGCACACACACATTGACATGCATACAGGAGCACACACACACATTGACATGCATACAGGAGCACACACACATTGACATGCATACAGTGACATGCAGCACACACACACATTGAGCACACACACATGCATTGACATTGACATGCATACAGGAGCACACACACACATTGACATGCATACAGGAGCACACACACACATTGACATGCATACAGGAGCACACACACATTGACATGCATACAGGAGCACACACACATTGACATGCATACAGGAGCACACACACACATTGACATGCATACAGGAGCACACACACACATTGACATGCATACAGGAGCACACACACACATTGACATGCATACAGGAGCACACACACATTGACATGCATACAGGAGCACACACACACATTGACATGCATACAGGACACACACACACATTGACATGCATACAGGAGCACACACACATTGACATGCATACAGGAGCACACACATTGACATGCATACAGGAGCACACACACATTGACATGCATACAGGAGCACACACACACATTGACATGCATACAGGAGCACACACACATTGACATGCATACAGGAGCACACACACATTGACATGCATACAGGAGCACACACACATTGACATGCATACAGGAGCACACACACATTGACATGCATACAGGAGCACACACACATTGACATGCATACAGGAGCACACACACACATTGACATGCATACAGGAGAACACACAGACATTGACATGCATACAGGAGCACACACACACACATTGACATGCATACAGGAGCACACACACATTGACATGCATACAGGAGCACAGGAGCACACACACACATTGACATGCATACAGGAGCACACACACATTGACATGCATACAGGAGCACACACACATTGACACACACATTGACATGCATACAGACACACACACATTGACATGCATACAGGACACACACACATTGACATGCATACAGGAGCACACACACACATTGACATGCATACAGGAGCACACACACACATTGACATGCATACAGGAGCACACACACATT
This sequence comes from Oncorhynchus nerka, assembly GCF_034236695.1. NCBI lineage: Eukaryota > Metazoa > Chordata > Actinopteri > Salmoniformes > Salmonidae > Oncorhynchus > Oncorhynchus nerka. Next base: position 48,289,764 of record NC_088399.1, read on the forward strand.
GACATGCATACAGGAGCACACACACACATTGACATGCATACAGGAGCACACACACATTGACATGCATACAGGAGCACACACACATTGACATGCATACAGGAGCACACACACATTGACATGCATACAGGAGCACACACACATTGACATGCATACAGGAGCACACACACACATTGACATGCATACAGGACATGCATACAGGAACACACACATTGACATGCATACAGGAGCACACACACACATTGACATGCATACAGGAGCACACACACATTGACATGCATACAGGAGCACACACACATTGACATGCATACAGGAGCACACACACACATTGACATGCATACAGGAGCATACAGGACATGCACAGGAGCACACACACATTGACATGCATACAGGAGCACACACACATTGACATGCATACAGGAGCACACACACATTGACATGCATACAGGAGCATACACACACACATTGACATGCATACAGGAGCACACACACATTGACATGCATACAGGAGCACACACACATTGACATGCATACAGGAGCACACACACATTGACATGCATACAGGAGCACACACACACATTGACATGCATACAGGAGCACACACACACATTGACATGCATACAGGAGCACACACACATTGACATGCATACAGGAGCACACACACATTGACATGCATACAGGAGCACACACACACATGCATTGACATGCATACATTGACATGCAGGAGCACACACACATTGACATGCATACAGGAGCACACACACATTGACATGCATACAGGAGCACACACACATTGACATGCATACAGGAGCACACACACATTGACATGCATACAGGAGCACACACACATTGACATGCATACAGGAGCACACACACACATTGACATGCATACAGGAGCACACACACATTGACATGCATACAGGAGCACACACACATTGACATGCATACAGGACATGCACACACACATTGACATGCATACAGGAGCACACACACATTGACATGCATACAGGAGCACACACACATTGACATGCATACAGGAGCACACACACATTGACATGCATACAGGAGCACACACACACATTGACATGCATACAGGAGCACACACACATTGACATGCATACAGGAGCACACACACATTGACATGCATACAGGAGCACACACACACATTGACATGCATACAGGAGCACACACACATTGACATGCATACAGGAGCACACATTGACATGCATACAGGAGCACACACACATTGACATGCATACAGGAGCACACACACACATTGACATGCATACAGGAGCACACACACATTGACATGCATACAGGAGCACACACACACATTGACATGCATACAGGAGCACACACACACATTGACATGCATACAGGAGCACACACATTGACATGCATACAGGAGCACACACACATTGACATGCATACAGGAGCACACACACATTGACATGCATACAGGAGCACACATTGACATGCATACAGGAGCACACACACATGACATGCATACAGGAGCACACACACACATTGACATGCATACAGGAGCAGGAGCACACACACATTGACATGCATACAGGAGCACACACACATTGACATGCATACAGGAGCACACACACATTGACATGCATACAGGAGCACACACACATTGACATGCATACAGGAGCACACACACATTGACATGCATACAGGAGCACACACACACATTGACATGCATACAGGAGCACACACACATTGACATGCATACAGGAGCACACACACATTGACATGCATACAGGAGCACACACACATTGACATGCATACAGGAGCACACACACACATTGACATGCATACAGGAGCACACACACATTGACATGCATACAGGAGCACACACACACATTGACATGCATACAGGAGCACACACACATTGACATGCATACAGGAGCACACACACATTGACATGCATACAGGAGCACACACACATTGACATGCATACAGGAGCACACACACATTGACATGCATACAGGAGCACACACACATTGACATGCATACAGGAGCACACACACACATTGACATGCATACAGGAACACACACACATTGACATGCATACAGGAGCACACACACACATTGACATGCATACAGGAGCACACACACACATTGACATGCATACAGGAGCACACACACACATTGACATGCATACAGGAGCACACACACATTGACATGCATACAGGAGCACACACATTGACATGCATACAGGAGCACACACACATTGACATGCATACAGGAGCACACACACATTGACATGCATACAGGAGCACACACACATTGACATGCATACAGGAGCACACACACATTGACATGCATACAGGAGCACACACACACATTGACATGCATACAGGAGCACACACACACATTGACATGCATACAGGAGCACACACACATTGACATGCATACAGGAGCACACACACATTGACATGCATACAGGAGCACACACACATTGACATGCATACAGGAGCACACACACACATTGACATGCATACAGGAGCACACACACACATTGACATGCATACAGGAGCACACACACATTGACATGCATACAGGAGCACACACATTGACATTGACACACACACATTGACATGCATACAGGAGCACACACACACATTGACATGCATACAGGAGCACACACACACATTGACATACATACAGGAGCACACACACATTGACATGCATACAGGAACACACACACATTGACATGCATACAGGAGCACACACACATTGACATGCATACAGGAGCACACACATTGACATGCATACAGAGCACACACATTGACATGCATACAGGAGCACACACACACATTGACATGCATACAGGAGCACACACACATTGACATGCATACAGGAGCACACACACACATTGACATGCACACAGGAGACATGCACACACATTGACATGCATACAGGAGCACACACACACATGACATGCATACAGGAGCACACACACATTGACATGCATACAGGAGCACACACACATTGACATGCATACAGGAGCACACACACACATTGACATGCATATGCACACACACATTGACATGCATACAGGAGACACACAGACATGCATACAGGAGCACACACACAGACATTGACATTGACATGCATACAGGAGCACACACACATTGACATGCATACAGGAGCACACACACACATTGACATGCATACAGGAGCACACACACATTGACATGCATACAGGAGCACACACACACATTGACATGCATACAGGAGCACACACACATTGACATGCATACAGGAGCACACACACATTGACATGCATACAGGAGCACACACACACATTGACATGCATACAGGAGCACACACACACATTGACATGCATACAGGAACACACACACATTGACATGCATACAGGAGCACACACACACATTGACATGCATACAGGAGCACACACACACATTGACATGCATACAGGAGCACACACACATTGACATGCATACAGGAGCACACACACACATTGACATGCATACAGGAGCACACACACACATTGACATGCATACAGGAGCACACACACACATTGACATGCATACAGGAGCACACACACACATGACATGCACAGGAGCACACACACACACATTGACATGCATACAGGAGCACACACACACATTGACATGCATACAGGAGCACACACACATTGACATGCATACAGGAGCACACACATTGACATGCATACACACACATTGACATGCATACAGGAGCACACACACATTGACATGCATACAGGAGCACACACACATTGACATGCATACAGGAGCACACACACATTGACATGCATACAGGAGCACACACACACATTGACATGCATACAGGAGCACACACACATTGACATGCATACAGGAGCACACACACACATTGACATGCATACAGGAGACATACAGGAGCACACACACATTGACATGCATACAGGAGCACACACACACATTGACATGCATACAGGAGCACACACACATTGACATGCATACAGGAGCACACACACACATTGACATGCATACAGGAGCACACACACACATTGACATGCATACAGGAGCACACACACACATTGACATGCATACAGGAGCACACACACACACATTGACATGCATACAGGAGCACGCACACACATTGACATGCATACAGG